>NC_034175.2:71324773-71337273 GCF_002021735.2 Oncorhynchus kisutch | reverse complement strand
CTGCTCCAAAACCGCCATAAAAAAGCCAGACTACAGTTTGTAACTGCACATGGGGACAAAGATCGTACTTTTTGGAGAAATGTCCTCTGGTCTCATGAAACAAAAAATAGAACTGTTTGGCCATAATGACCATCGTTATGTTTGGAGGAAAAAGGGGGAGGCTTGCAAACCAAAGAACACCACCCAAACCGTGAAGCTCGGGGGTGGCAGCATCATGTTGTGAGGGTGCTCTGCTGCAGGAGGGACTGGTGCACTTCACAAAATAGATGGCATCATGATGAGGGATAATTATGTGGATATAATGAAGCAACATCTCAAGACATCAGTTAAAGCTTGATTGCAAATGGGTCTTCCAAATGGACAATGACCCCAAGCATACTTCCAAAGTTGTGGCAAAATGGCTTAAAGGACAACAAAGTCAAGTTATTGGAGTGGCCATCACAAACCATGACCTCAATCCTATATAGAATTTGTGGGCAGAACTGAAAAAGAGTGTGCAAGCAAGGAGGCCTACAAACCTGACTCAGTTACACCAGCTCTGTCAGGAAAAATGGGTCAAAATTCACCCAACATATTGTGGGAAGCTTGTGGAAGGCTACCCCAAATGTTTGACCCAAGTTAAACCATTTAAAGGCAATGCTACCAAATACTAATTGAGTGTATGTAAACTTCTGACCCACTGGGAATGTAATGAAATAAATAAAAGCTGAAATAAATAATTCTCACTACTATTATTCTGACATTTCACATTCTTAAAAGAAAGTGGTGATCCTAACTGATCTAAGACAGTGAATTTTTACTAGGATTAAATGTCAGGAATCGTGAAAAACTGAGTTGAAATGTATTTGGCTAAGGTGTATGTAAACTTCCGAGTTCAACTGTACATTTAAAAATGGCACATGTAGCCTACATATCAATGCATACACACAAACTATCTAGGTCAAATAGGGGAGAGGCGTGGCACTGTGAGATGTTGCTTTATCTCTAATGGCTCTATATTATACTGTACGGTAAGTGTGTGTGTCAGAGCTGTGTGTAGGTTAACTATGCAAACAATTTGGCATCAAACCTTGTGTTTGATGTATTTGATACCATTCCACATATTCCCCTCCAGCCATTAACACTAGCCAATCCTCCCCAATTAAGGTGCCACCAACCTCCTGTGATACACACCAATAGAAATCAGTGATCCACAGCCTCAACAGGCAACTGTACACAAAGTATTGGAAACACCTGCTCTGTGTTATGGGTAGAAGGGGAACCTGGATGGATTTGGTCATATTCATTAGGACACAGCGTAGAGATAATGTTGCAACGGGAAGACAAAACAAGCCTTTCTTATTGGAAAAGTTCAGGTAAACCCTCTCAGTTTCAGTCTGTTTTCTTTCACATGGTGCCTAATGAAGATGACCCTGGCTGTAACTCCGGTTTTCCCTTACCGTACTGACGAACGTCGACACAGATGGTGTCCACGTTGGTGAGGTTAGCCACAGGTGACCTCATGGCGTTGCAGGTGGACCAGATGTTGTAGAAGAGGAAGACGGGCACGGCGGAGAAACCAAACACACCCAGCCAGGCGATACCCAGGATGTAGGTCAGGAACACAAACTGAGAAAACACACGTACAAAAACAGCATCACATTGGCATTAGGAAGATCTAGATCATAACTAGTATTTTCATAGCTGTTGTTTGTGTCTATTTGACCGGTAGGCATAAAAGAGAGGGCATGCTTTCGTGTTCGTTTGCGAAGAGTATTTGCTCAGACGTCGTCATTATGTCATCAGCTTGTTTGATTGATCACATTAAAACAGAACTCAGGTGTCCACGTGGTTCGGGTTGAGTACATAAAAACAAAGACTAGCTTGTTGCACGAAATTTGGTCTGATCAAGAGTGCAGTGAGTTTCGTTGTTTGGTGTAAGTTCAGTGCACAGTTAACACAGTCCAGTGGTTCACTTTAGTTACGTACCATGCCACTAATACATCGTCCGCAGATGGTGGTCTTGAACTCGCTGTGCAGCTCCTTCACAGCGCTGGTGGTGTAGAAGCCCTCGGCCAGCAGGATGATTCCGTAGAGGAAGAAGAAGGAGGCGATGCCATAGATGACGTACTGCATCAGCTGTATTCTGTATAGGAGCAAATCCCACATAAACCCGCTCTGTGTTCTGTCCATTAGGGATAATCCAATACGACTATGTTATGTTTCAGCCTCCAACATGAGGCTAGAGGAGAAACCGTAAACGTGACAGGTTGTATTAGACTAGCTTATACGTTTAGATTTAGCCCGGGTTATAAAACTGCATACCATTCATTCTGTCATTGAGTAAAAAAAGAAGATGTAAACCATTAACAACTTTGGTGGATGAAATGTAAACAGAAGATGCATGTCTCTGAGAAACCAATCGACCCTTCAATTGAAAAAAGGTCAAAGGAAACGCAGCTAATATCCAGTCTTTCCAGCTACAGCTTGAAGTGATTGTGTTACTGTAGCTGTGTTGTTGGCTAGCTCCTCTGAACAACAGTGTCCTGACGTGTGAGCACATTTTCTATACCAAGTGAAATCGCGACTCATTAGCTCATTGTTATGGATGTATCCAAATAAATGTCACTAGAAAACATCTTAAACAAATGCAAATGCAGCTACTTTGCTGTTATTCTGGCTGCACTTTTTGAAGTGACTGTAAGTTAGCCGTAGTTGGCTAGCTAGCAAGCAAGAGATAAGAACGTTGACAGCTAGTATGGCAATGGAACATTTAGAACAAACGACTGGGTTGCCTCCATAGTTACAGAACAAAAAGACTGAACGCCTGGGTCGCGTCCATAGATACAGAACAAAAAGACTGAACGCCTGGGTCGCGTCCATAGATACAGAACAAAAAGACTGAACGACTTTAACAAGCCTAGATTTGTGTCGGGACTATATCTTGTAGAAGGATGAAGTAGTATGGATAAATTAGTTAAAATAATGTTAAGGAAAATATGTCAATCATTATTTGAATATGTTGGTAATCCGTTGTATAAAAGTGATAATGCCCTCGAAGACAGTGTTTGGAGGACATATTGATACGGTTTGCCTGCCCTCAAAGCCTGTGTTTAGAGGATATATTGGCACGGTTTGCCTGCCCTCGAAGACGGTGTTTGGAGGACATATTGGCACGGTTTGCCTGCCCTCGAAGACGGTGTTTGGACGACATATTGGCACGGTTTGCCTGCCCTCGAAGACGGTGTTTGGAGGATATATTGGCACGGTTTGAGATGGAATGGAGTTCCATGCAATAATGGCGCTATATACAGTGCCTTGTGAAAGTATTCGGCCCCCTTGAACTTTGCGACCTTTTGCCACATTTCAGGCTTCAAACATAAAGATATAAAACTGTATTTTTTTGTGAAGAATCAACAACAAGTGGGACACAATCATGAAGTGGAACGACATTTATTGGATATTTCAAACTTTTTTAACAAATCAAAAACTGAAAAATTGGGCGTGCAAAATTATTCAGCCCCCTTAAGTTAATACTTTGTAGCGCCACCTTTTGCTGCGATTACAGCTGTAAGTCGCTTGGGGTATGTCTCTATCAGTTTTGCACATCGAGAGACTGACATTTTTTCCCATTCCTCCTTGCAAAACAGCTCGAGCTCAGTGAGGTTGGATGGAGAGCATTTGTGAACAGCAGTTTTCAGTTCTTTCCACAGATTCTCGATTGGATTCAGGTCTGGACTTTGACTTGGCCATTCTAACACCTGGATATGTTTATTTTTGAACCATTCCATTGTAGATTTTGCTTTATGTTTTGGATCATTGTCTTGTTGGAAGACAAATCTCCGTCCCAGTCTCAGGTCTTTTGCAGAATGGTCCTGTATTTGGCTCCATCCATCTTCCCATCAATTTTAACCATCTTCCCTGTCCCTGCTGAAGAAAAGCAGGCCCAAACCATGATGCTGCCACCACCATGTTTGACAGTGGGGATGGTGTGTTCAGGGTGATAGGCTGTGTTGCTTTTACGCCAAACATAATGTTTTGCATTGTTGCCAAAAAGTTCAATTTTGGTTTCATCTGACCAAAGCACCTTCTTCCACATGTTTGGTGTGTCTCCCAGGTGGCTTGTGGCAAACTTTAAACGACACTTTTTATGGATATCTTTAAGAAATGGCTTTCTTCTTGCCACTCTTCCATAAAGGCCAGATTTGTGCAATATACGACTGATTGTTGTCCTATGGACAGAGTCTCCCACCTCAGCTGTAGATCTCTGCAGTTCATCCAGAGTGATCATGGGCCTCATGGCTGCATCTCTGATCAGTCTTCTCCTTGTATGAGCTGAAAGTTTAGAGGGACGGCCAGGTCTTGGTAGATTTGCAGTGGTCTGATACTCCTTCCATTTCAATATTATCGCTTGCACAGTGCTCCTTGGGATGTTTAAAGCTTGGGAAATCTTTTTGTATCCAAATCCAGCTTTAAACGTCTTCACAACAGTATCTCGGACCTGCCTGGTGTGTTCCTTGTTCTTCATGATGCTCTCTGCGCTTTTAACGGACCTCTGAGACTATCACAGTGCAGGTGCATTTATACGGAGACTTGATTACACACAGGTGGATTGTATTTATCATCATTAGTCATTTAGGTCAACATTGGATCATTCAGAGATCCTCACTGAACTTCTGGAGAGAGTTTGCTGCACTGAAAGTAAAGGGGCTGAATAATTTTGCACGCCCAATTTTTCAGTTTTTGATTTGTTAAAAAAGTTTGAAATATCCAATAAATGTCGTTCCACTTCATGATTGTGTCCCACTTGTTGTTGATTCTTCACAAAATAATACAGTTTTATATCTTTATGTTTGAAGCCTGAAATGTGGCAAAAGGTCGCAAAGTTCAAGGGGGGCGAATACTTTCGCAAGGCACTGTAATACTGTACGCTTTCTTGAATTTGTTCTGGATTTTGGGACTGTGAAAATACCCCTGGTGGCATGTCTGATGGGGTAAGTGTGTGTGTCAGAGCTGTGTGTAGGTTGACTATACAAAACAATTTGGAGTTTTCAACACATTCATGTTTGTTATAAAAAGAAGAAGTGATGCAGTCAGTCTCTCCTCAGCTCTTAGCCAGGAGAAATGGGCATGGGTATTTTGTTATACTAATATTTACCACACTAACGTGTTGGCTCTCAGCCACTAAAAACCTCTCCTTATCTTTATACACACCAGTGGAGGCTTCTGAGGGAAGAACGACTCATGATGATGGCTGGAACGGAACAAATAGATTGGCATGAAACCTCGGTTTCGGGCCTAACAACACCCGTGCCAAGATATCTTCCAAACACCGGCTTCTCTGGCATTAACACTTAAGTACACGTGACATTAAAACTTGAAAATTGATATTAAAATGGGCACTCACAGAGACTCCCCTTAAAACCTCATAACAAAACACTTGTCCTGTTCTTCCTCTCCTCTATGTTTCTCCTCTCTTGCTATAGACTAATGGATCTAAAAGAGGTCTCATCTGGGGTAAGGTGCAAGCAGAGGCCATTTTGAGCCTGTAATCGAACCCACAAATGCTGATGCTCCAGATACTCAACTAGTCTAAAGAAGGCCAGTAATTATTGCATCTTTAATCAGAAAAACAGTTTTCAGCTGTGCTAACATAATTACAAAAGGGTTTTCTAATGATCAATTAGCCTTTTAAAATGATAAAGTTGGATAACACAATGTGCCATTGGAACACAGGAGTGTTGGTTGCTGATATTGGACCTCTGTATGCCTATGTAGATATTCCATGAAAAAAGCATCCGTTTCCAGCTACAATAGTCATTTACAACATTAACAACGTCTACACTGTGTTTCTGATCAATTTGATGTTATTATAATGGACGGAATTTTTTAAATTTACTTTAAATAACAAGGACATTTCTAAGAGACCCCAATCTTTTTAATGGTAGTGTATAACTGGTATAAATAGTTAATTTTTTCAGGATATCGTTGGAGACATATAGCCACTACTACTGCCTGGATTGACATGTACGGGTTTGGGGGACCAGTTGTATCTTAATAATGCTCTACTCTGGCCATTCAGTTGGATACTTACGGTTAGCCAGGCCTTAATTATAGCTTATAGGATATCACTAGGGAGCATTGCTTTTCATGGACAGGTTAGGGTCAAGGACTCCTAGCCCTACTCATGGGGTCAGGGTTCGGTCACTCACACGTCGGTCAGCATGGCGTGGTCAGAGGTGACTTTGGAGAAGTGGTTCTCCAGGATGGTAAGGGTGCCGGTGAGGGCCACATGGCCGCAGCCACAGAACAGGGCCACGCCGGAGAAACATAGGATGGTGGCCACCAGCGATGCATACGGCACCCCGCCCAGACACTTGATGCAGCACTCGAAGCAACCTCCATGGAAACACAGAGAGAGAGAGAAATAGGGAGAACAGTCAACTTGTTGATTGAATCTTTCATCACAGAATAGTCAAAGCAGAGACAATACATTTTTATTTATTCTTCTGTGCGCTTTTCACTGTAGGCTGCAGAGTAACAGTATCACTTCTGGTGTCCAAAAAGGCCATATTGGTCAACCTGATATTTCTTAAACCATTGCAAAGTCCTTATAAGGCGGTTGTGTTTCACTCCATCATACTCAGAAGAGATGACGTATTGGTCCAGCACTTAAATCATATACATGGCCATCTTTACACTAGTCCATGGGCTGAGCTTAGGGACAACTTTTAAATTCAACTCACTGAAACATTCAAATGAGCTGTTGCATAACCAATGACAGTACAGTCGAGGTCATTTAATTCTTCACTGTTCATCAGAACTCAGTAAGAACATGTAGTGACTTTCTGAACCTCCTCTAAATGACTCTTCATCCCAGACTCCTCACCTACAAATACACTACAAACACTATGTACAAACATGTAGCATGGACAGTGGAGTGGTATTTTAATGAGGTATGAGTGAATGATGAACAAATCTTGAACTTGTGGACTATTCATCATGATAGAATGAGACTTAACTTGCCATCCGGTATGGGCATCTATCTGTGTGCATGCCTGCCTGCCTGCCTGCCTGCCTGCCTGCCTGCCTGCCTGCCTGCCTGCCTGCCTGCCTGCCTGCCTGCCTGCCTGCCTGCCTGCTTGCCTGCCTGCCTGCCTGCCTGTCTATCGTGGTAGACTGTATCGTGACTGTACCGTGGTAGGCTGTATCATGGTAGACTGTACGTGTAGTTCTGATGAACTAGCAGAGCAGTGCCTCTGGACAGACAGTATGTCAACAGAGCACAATGTGTTTGCAATAAGATCCATATATTTAGAAAGATGTTGTATTTCAAACAGCAGACTGTAGATGTCTAGCATGACCTGGTCCTGGTTGAGCAGGTGCGTATGTGACGGTCTTATTAATGTGTGTTCCGTAGAACTGTACGCATAGATTCATAGATTCACCTTGGTTGTGTCCCAGACAACAATTTCCTCCATTGGATATGATCTGAATGGAGGCTTAGTAACTGTGTAGAGGACATGGCGCTAAATACATTTACAGGCATGATTTCAGCATCACATTAAATGTCCATCGGTGCATGTTCTAGAATCTAGAGTCTATTCTAATGTAGAACTCTGACATTGAGAGACAGGGCATAATATGCCTATTGAAATCCAGACCTCTTGCATGAGGCAGGAATCCTGAAAGTTGGTTAGTGTTTATCCTCTTTCTCTGGCCTGACAAAGGACATCAAAACAGATATATTATCATCAGAGCAGGGCCATTCAACAGTTGTGTGTTGTCAGAAAGTTCATCCCGTAGCCTTTTGTGTCACAGAGGGATAAAAACATTTTTGTCCGAGGGCTGGTGAATAGCAGTTGCCATGGCAGCATGTTAACCACAACCCAGTGAGTGTGCCCGCAGCGATGCCCAGCAGAGTGGTTAACTCGGCCCACATTTCCCACACAGACACACATGGCAGGCAGGGCCAGGGAGAGTGAGACGGGACCAACATGAAATACACCTCAGGCCCAGTCAAATACTACCTGGTATAGTTCTACCTGATATAGATCTACCTGGTATAGTTCTACCTTGTATAGTTATACTAGTTCTACCTGGTATAGTTCTAACTAGTGTAGTTCTACTAGATCTGCCTGGTATAGTTCTACTAGTTCTACCTGATATAGTTCTACCTGGTATAGGTCTACCTGGTATAGATCTACCTGGTATAGTTCTACCTGGTATAGTTCTACTAGTTCTACCTGGTATAGTTCTACTAGTTCTACCTTGTATAGATCTACTAGTTCTACCTGATATAAATCTACCTGGTATAGGTCTACCTTGTATAGTTCTACTAGTTCTACCTGGTATAGATCTAACTGGTGTAGTTCTACTAGATCTGCCTGGTATAGTTCTACTAGTTCTACCTGATATAGTTCTACCTGGTATAGGTCTACCTGATATAGTTCTACCTGGTATAGATCTACCTGGTATAGTTCTACCTGGTATAGGCTGGTGAATAGCAGTTGCCATGGCAGCATGTTAACCACAACCCAGTGAGTGTGCCCGCAGCGATGCCCAGCAGAGTGGTTAACTCGGCCCACATTTCCCACACAGACACACATGGCAGGCAGGGCCAGGGAGAGTGAGACGGGACCAACATGAAATACACCTCAGGCCCAGTCAAATACTACCTGGTATAGTTCTACCTGATATAGATCTACCTGGTATAGTTCTACCTTGTATAGTTATACTAGTTCTACCTGGTATAGTTCTAACTAGTGTAGTTCTACTAGATCTGCCTGGTATAGTTCTACTAGTTCTACCTGATATAGTTCTACCTGGTATAGGTCTACCTGGTATAGATCTACCTGGTATAGTTCTACCTGGTATAGTTCTACTAGTTCTACCTGGTATAGTTCTACTAGTTCTACCTTGTATAGATCTACTAGTTCTACCTGATATAAATCTACCTGGTATAGGTCTACCTTGTATAGTTCTACTAGTTCTACCTGGTATAGATCTAACTGGTGTAGTTCTACTAGATCTGCCTGGTATAGTTCTACTAGTTCTACCTGATATAGTTCTACCTGGTATAGGTCTACCTGATATAGTTCTACCTGGTATAGATCTACCTGGTATAGTTCTACCTGGTATAGTTCTACTAGTTCTACCTGGTATAGTTCTACTAGTTCTACCTGATATAGTTCTACTAGTTCTAACTGGTGTAGTTCTACTAGTTCTACCTGGTATAGTTCTACCAGTTCTACCTGGTATAGTTATATCTGGTAGAACTATAGAGAGAGGGAGAGAGAGAGAAAGAGCGAGAGAGAGAAGGACATCAGCTATTTAAGGCCACCAATCGATAACGACTGTATTCTACGCTACTGTACTGTACTCTACTGTCATCTGAACTCTCTGTCCCCTTCACACTGTGATGCTATCACACCTCTGAGTGTTGTTAAACACCTCTACTGACACACTCCAGCAGAGGGAACAAAGCTCTTTTTCCCTCCATGGAGAAGCCTCGTGCCTCGTGCCTCCTTCCCAAGGTGTTGAGTTTAATAACCATAAATTGGAGTTGGTGTTTTCACAGCTGGAGTACCGTTAGCCATGCTGGCTGTGTCGTGTGTTACGTCTAACCCTTAACCCTGAAACAACACTGGCACCAAGACAGACCGACTTATTGACATGTGTTAGCGTTTAACACCACAATAATACCTCTCCATTCACATAGAACCACTATAAAAGGACTTATTCTTGGTACATGAGCCCGGAGGAAATGGAAAAAACACAATCTATCGCCTACACAGAACCTCAATGGGTCCTGCACAAAGCACCATATTGAGGGCTGTCTGCACTGACCATCATGCATCATGTTTGCATTATGTGGTACTAATCTCATCTCTGCAGAGATGAATTCAGTACAAAGGAGGAATAATATCCGGTACTGATTGTGGATGTCAGATCGAAGCTCCCGTATGGGTAAGTCCCAGTGGAGGCCAGTGAGCACATCTCTCTCACACACATAGTGCAGCAGTCTTTACATGTCATTATTAACAGGAGGAAAGCTCTGTGAACCCTCTTCCTCTTCCTACAGTCACAGTATTAATAGGAGGAAAGCTCTGTGAACCCTCTTCCTCTTCCTACAGTCACAGTATTAATAGGAGGAAAGCTCTGTGAACCCTCTTCCTCTTCCTACAGTCACAGTATTAATAGGAGGAAAGCTCTGTGAACCCTCTTCCTCTTCCTACAGTCACAGTATTAATAGGAGGAAAGCTCTGTGAACCCTCTTCCTCTTCCTACAGTCACAGTATTAATAGGAGGAAAGCAGTGTTCCTCTTCCTACAGTCACAGTATTAATAGGAGGAAAGCTCTGTGAACCCTCTTCCTCTTCCTACAGTCACAGTATTAATAGGAGGAAAGCAGTGTTCCTCTTCCTACAGTCACAGTATTAATAGGAGGAAAGCAGTGTCCCTCTTCCTACAGTCACAGTATTAATAGGAGGAAAGCAGTGTCCCTCTTCCTACAGTCACAGTATTAATAGGAGGAAAGCAGTGTTCCTCTTCCTACAGTCACAGTATTAATAGGAGGAAAGCAGTGTCCCTCTTCCTACAGTCACAGTATTAATAGGAGGAAAGCAGTGTTCCTCTTCCTACAGTCACAGTATTAATAGGAGGAAAGCAGTGTTCCTCTTCCTACAGTCACAGTATTAATAGGAGGAACGCAGTGTTCCTCTTCCTACAGTCACAGTATTAATAGGAGGAAAGCTGTGTTCCTCTTCCTACAGTCACAGTATTAATAGGAGGAAAGCAGTGTCCCTCTTCCTACAGTCACAGTATTAATAGGAGGAAAGCAGTGTTCCTCTTCCTACAGTCACAGTATTAATAGGAGGAACGCAGTGTTCCTCTTCCTACAGTCACAGTATTAATAGGAGGAAAGCAGTGTTCCTCTTCCTACAGTCACAGTATTAATAGGAGGAAAGCAGTGTTCCTCTTCCTACAGTCACAGTATTAATAGGAGGAACGCAGTGTTCCTCTTCCTACAGTCACAGTATTAATAGGAGGAAAGCAGTGTCCCTCTTCCTACAGTCACAGTATTAATAGGAGGAAAGCAGTGTCCCTCTTCCTACAGTCACAGTATTAATAGGAGGAAAGCAGTGTTCCTCTTCCTACAGTCACAGTATTAATAGGAGGAACGCAGTGTTCCTCTTCCTACAGTCACAGTATTAATAGGAGGAAAGCTCTGTTAACCCTCTTCCTCTTCCTACAGTCACAGTATTAATAGGAGGAAAGCAGTGTTCCTCTTCCTACAGTCACAGTATTAATAGGAGGAACGCAGTGTTCCTCTTCCTACAGTCACAGTATTAATAGGAGGAAAGCTCTGTGAAAAATTCCTCTTCCTACAGTCACAGTATTAATAGGAGGAAAGCAGTGTTCCTCTTCCTACAGTCACAGTATTAATAGGAGGAAAGCTCTGTGAACCCTCTTCCTCTTCCTACAGTCACAGTATTAATAGGAGGAAAGCTCTGTGAACCCTCTTCCTCTTCCTACAGTCACAGTATTAACAGGAGGAAAGCTCTGTGAACCCTCTTCCTCTTCCTACAGTCACAGTATTAATAGGAGGAAAGCTCTGTGAACCCTCTTCCTCTTCCTACAGTCACAGTATTAATAGGAGGAAAGCAGTGTTCCTCTTCCTACAGTCACAGTATTAATAGGAGGAAAGCAGTGTTCCTCTTCCTACAGTCACAGTATTAATAGGAGGAAAGCAGTGTTCCTCTTCCTACAGTCACAGTATTAATAGGAGGAAAGCAGTGTTCCTCTTCCTCTTCCTATAGTCACAGTATTAATAGGAGGAAAGCAGTGTTCCTCTTCCTACAGTCACAGTATTAATAGGAGGAAAGCTCTGTGAACCCTCTTCCTACAGTCACAGTATTAATAGGAGGAAAGCAGTGTTCCTCTTCCTACAGTCACAGTATTAATAGGAGGAAAGCAGTGTTCCTCTTCCTCTTCCTATAGTCACAGTATTAATAGGAGGAAAGCAGTGTTCCTCTTCCTACAGTCACAGTATTAATAGGAGGAAAGCAGTGTTCCTCTTCCTACAGTCACAGTATTAATAGGAGGAAAGCAGTGTTCCTCTTCCTACAGTCACAGTATTAATAGGAGGAAAGCAGTGTTCCTCTTCCTCTTCCTATAGTCACAGTATTAATAGGAGGAAAGCAGTGTTCCTCTTCCTACAGTCACAGTATTAATAGGAGGAAAGCTCTGTGAACCCTCTTCCTACAGTCACAGTATTAATAGGAGGAAAGCAGTGTTCCTCTTCCTACAGTCACAGTATTAATAGGAGGAAAGCAGTGTTCCTCTTCCTCTTCCTATAGTCACAGTATTAATAGGAGGAAAGCAGTGTTCCTCTTCCTACAGTCACAGTATTAATAGGAGGAAAGCAGTGTTCCTCTTCCTACAGTCACAGTATTAATAGGAGGAAAGCAGTGTTCCTCTTCCTACAGTCACAGTATTAATAGGAGGAAAGCAGTGTTC
>NC_034175.2:71227130-71322173 GCF_002021735.2 Oncorhynchus kisutch | reverse complement strand
GAGAGAGAAAGCAAGCGAGAGAGAGAGAGAGACAGAGAGACAGAGAGCGACAGAGAGAGAAAGAGCGAGAGAGAGAGAGCGAGACAGAGCGAGTGTGAGCAAGCGAGAGAGAGAGCGAGCGAGACAGAGAGAGAAAGAGCGAGAGAGAGAGAGGGAGAGAGAGCAAAACTGTTGAGCCTCTCATTACTCTGGTCATGCTTAGAGCCTGAGTCAGAATCACACGGAGAGGGAGAGACAAAGACAGAGAGAGAGAGACAGAGAGAAATGGCACTCTATATAGCCATAATATGACATTTGAAATGTCTTTAATCTTTTGGAACTTTTGTGGTGTGTAATGCTCTTTTTCACTTTTGTTTGCCAAAGCATGTGAAGTAGATAACAATGTTAACATGTGTTTCCCAGGACAATAAAGCCCTTAAATTGAAAATTGAATTGAAATTGAATTGCGAGAGAGTGCTGGAGACTGAGAGAGAGAGCGAGAGAGAGGGAGAGAGAGAAAGAGCGAGAGAGAGAGAGGGAGAGAGAGAGAGAGAGAGAGGGAGAGGGAGAGAGAGGGAGACAGAGAGAGAGAAAGCAAGCGAGAGAGAGAGAGAGACAGAGAGACAGAGAGCGACAGAGAGAGAAAGAGCGAGAGAGAGAGAGCGAGCGAGACAGAGCGAGCGAGTGAGAGCAAGCGAGAGAGAGAGCGAGCGAGACAGAGAGAGAAAGAGCGAGAGAGAGAGAGGGAGAGAGAGAGAGAGAGAGAGAGAGAGAGAGGGAGAGAGAGAGAGAGAGAGACAGAGAGAGAGAAAGCGAGAGAGAGAGAGACAGAGAGCGACAGAGAGAGAAAGAGCGAGAGAGAGAGAGCGAGCGAGACAGAGAGAGCGAGCGAGAGCAAGCGCGAGAGAGAGAGCGAGTGAGACAGAGAGAGAGAGCGAGAGAGAGTATGGATGGACGGCAGTCAGAAGAACCCTGACACAAAGAGCCAGTGTGTGTTGCCCCAGACTGTTCGTCAAGCTAAAGTCTCAAAGGGGAAGGCCCATTCAGAGCATCTCTGGTCCAAGGCCGCGCTCTTCCGGCCTCTTAGTTTGGACTGGAGCACAGGGCAGGCCAACCACAGAGCTCCATCCTGTCCACCCAGCATGCATTGCACTGGCACAAAGCGCAACGGAGGAGATGGGTGGCAGCCCACTTCACACTCCAGGAGCATTCTGTCGATGTGGGTATCTGATGAGACAAACAGGAATTATCCACTGTGGCAATCAGTTTTGCTCATTAGGAGAGACACCGCAGAACAGACTGTCTACACACTGAGTGGAGGAGAAAGAGAGAGACCAAGACTTCACAAAATGGGACAAACACCAAATTGAGACTCTGCACGCAGAATTCTGCAAAAATATCCTCCGTGTACAACGTAGAACACCAAATAATGCATGCAGAGCAGAATTAGGCCGATACCCACTAATTATCAAAATCCAGAAAAGAGCTGTTAAATTCTACAACCACCTAAAAGGAAGCGATTCACAAACCTTCCATAACAAAGCCATCACCTACAGAGAGATGAACCTGGAGAAGAGTCCCCTAAGCAAGCTGGTCCTGGGGCTCTGTTCACAAACACAAACACACACTACAGAGCCCCAGGACAGCAGCACAATTAGACCCAACCAAATCATGAGAAAACAAAAAGATAACTACTTAACACATTGGAAAGAATTAACAAAAAAACTGAGCAAACTAGAATGCTATTTGGTCCTACACAGAGAGTACACAGCGGCAGAATACCTGACCACTGTGACTGACCCAAAATTAAGGAAAGCCTTGACTATGTACAGACTCAGTGAGCATAGCCTTGCTATTGAGAAAGGCCGCCGTAGGCAGACATGGCTCTCAAGAGAAGACAGGCTATGTGCTCACTGCCCACAAAATGAGGTGGAAACTGAGCTGCACTTCCTAACCTCCTGCCCAATGTATGACCATATTAGAGAGACATATTTCCTTCAGATTACACAGATCCACAAAGAATTCGAAAACAAATCCAATTTTGAAAAACTCCCATATCTACTGGGTGAAATTCCACAGTGTGCCATCACAGCAGCAAGATTTGTGACCTGTTGCCACGAGAAAAGGGCAACCAGTGAAGAACAAACACCATTGTAAATACAACCCATATTTATGTTTATTTATTTTATCTTGTGTCCTTTAACCATTTGTACATTGTTAAAACACTGTATATATATATATATAATATGACATTTGTAATGTCTTTACTGTTTTGAAACTTCTGTATGTGTAATGTTTACTGTTAATTTTTGTTGTTTTTCACTTTATATATTCACTTTGAATGTTGTCTACCTCACTTGCTTTGGCAATGTTAACACATGTTTCCCATGCCAATAAAGCCCTTGAATTGAATTGAATTGAATTGAGAGAGAGAGAGAGAGAATGTGTGTGGGTGTGTGTGTCTGTATGTGTGTGCGGTGTGCGTGCATGTGCATGTATACTGGTGTAAGAAAGCTTTTTGAAAGGGGATCATATAAACATTGCCCAAGTGCTTTTACAGGCAACATAATGTAAGTCCTTTGTGAGAGAAGTAAGAGAGAGAAGTGGGGTGGGTTGAGAGAAGGGGGACGGCGTGTTGAGAGAAGGGGGGGAGTTGACCTCTAACCCTGCTGCTGTAGATCATCCCCATGGTTTCTGGCTCCAGAACACTCCATCACCCCCTTCCGCCCCCACCTCTACCTCCACAGCTGGTGATGCTCCCCCCCCCCCAACCCCTCAACACCACCACAGGCCCCAACATAGCCCCTCACAAACACCCACAATCCCCAACAGAACAGACCCTCACCCCAGTTACTAAACCCAGTCAGCCTCGCATCACTAAGCAACTCTGAGCATCACTGAGCAACACTGAGGAACACTGAGCAGACCTGAGCAACATTGAGAAGACCAGAGCACCACTCAGCAACACTGAGCAGACCAGAGCAGACCTGAGCAACACTGAGCAACACTGAGCAGACTAGAGCAGACTAGAGCAGACCTGAGCAACACTGAGCAGACCTGAGAAACACTGAGCAGACCAGAGCAGACCTGAGCAGACCTGAGAAACACTGAGCAGACCAGAGCAGACCTGAGCAACACTGAGGAACACTGAGCAGACCAAAGAAGACCTGAGCAACACTGAGCAGACCTGAGCAACACTGAGCAGACCTGAGAAACACTGAGCAGACCAGAGCAGACCTGAGCAGACCTGAGCAACACTGAGCAGACCAAAGAAGACCTGAGCAACACTGAGCAGACCTGAGAAACACTGAGCAGACCAGAGAAGACCTGAGCAACACTGAGGAACACTGAGCAGACCAGAGAAGACCTGAACAGAGCTATGCAACATTGGCATTTTATGCTGGCTAATGTAACCCGACGAACAGTTCTTGTGCTGAAGTTGTTTCCAGAGGCAGTTTGGAACATGGTAGTGAGCGTTGCAACCGAGGATACACTATTTTTATGCGCTACGCGCTTCAGCACTCCATCCTGTCCCGTGAGCTTGTGTGGCCTACCACTTTGCGGCTGAGCCATTGTTGCTCCTACTTCACAATAACAGCACTTACAGTTGACAAGTGTAGCTCTAGCGGGGCAGAAATTTGACAAACTGACTTGTTGGAAAAGTGGCATCCTATGACGATGCCTCGTTGAAAGTCACTGAGCTCTTCAGTGAGGCCATTCTACTGCCAATGTTTGTCTATGGAGATTGCATGGCTGTGTGATTGATTTTATACACCTGTCAGCAACGGGTGTGGCTGAAGTAGCCAAATCCACTCATTTGAAGGATGTGGTACTGATTGTATTAAACACTTCTGCAATGGTTGTTGAGATGTGATATTCTGCGCAGTGCAAGACGAGACGTAAACTACATGTATGCTACACTAGCCCGCAAAATCATCCTGTTGTCCCGCATTCGGGTATTTTAAATGTGGTCATCCTAGACCTGGCTTATGTTAAAAGTAAAACAAATCATATGAAAGTGTTTGTTAGGTGTTAAGCCTCTGTTAAAATATGCTTTAAAAAATGACAAAAAGACAAAAATTGTGATTGTGTTGATTTGTGTTTGTTAATATTTTATTTAGTACAGAAATATGTAGGCGGATTAATTTATCCCCTCCCTCGGCAAAACTTACCCAAATAACAGGGTATTTGAGACCACTTTTTATGTTTTCAAAACTGTAATGTTTACATGAATTCTGATTATTTCCATTGATACACAACATCCTGAAATATATGTAGATATATTTGTGTGTGTGTGTGTGAATGTCTATCGTTGTTTGTGTATGTGTGTGTGCCTATGCGGTCTGTGTCTGCGCGCCTGCGTGTGTGTGTGTGTGTGTGTGTGTTTGTGTGTGTGCTGTTGACAGATCAGCCACTGCTCCAGAGGAGTGATTGATTTGTAGCGCTGTGTATGGGGTTGATGATGGCTCTTTGTCTTGATTCCCCTCACCCTCTTTCACACACACACACACACACACACACACACACACACACACACACACACACACACACACACACACACACACACCCTCTCTTATCAACCTCATTACAAGCGACCCACCGATAACAAACCAACACACACAGCAGGAGTAATAATGATGAGGTGTGAAAATATGTCCTCAATGAGAGGACTAACATCGCCAGTGACAACCACAACATGACATCTATCATCCTCCACAGACTGAGCCGGAGACAACCGACACAGAAAACGAATGAAGTCTCATGCACAAGCAATCAAAGCCTTCCCAATACCCAACAGCCATTCAACATGATTCATATTCCACATACTGTGCAATGTGCATCAGAAATGTCAACCATTACAAAGCCACACACAACCATTACAAAGCCACACACAACCATTACAAAGCAACACACAACCATTACAAGTCAACACACAACCATTACAAAGCCATACACAACCATTACAAAAGCCACACACAACCATTACAAAGCAACACACAACCATTACAAAACCACACACAACCATTACAAAAACACACACAACCATTACAAAGCCACACACAACCATTACAAAGCCACACACAACCATTACAAAGCCACACACAACCATTACAAAAGCCACACACAACCATTACAAAAGCCACACACAACCATTACAAAGCCACACACAACCATTACAAAGCCACACACAACCATTACAAAAGTCACACACAACCATTACAAAGCAACACACAACCATTACAAAAGCCACACACAACCATTACAAAGCAACACACAACCATTACAAAACCAAACACAACCATTACAAACACACACACACACACAACCATTACAAAGCCACACACAACCATTACAAAGCAACACACAACCATTACAAAACCACACACAACCATTACAAAAACACACACAACCATTACAAAGCCACCCACAACCATTACAAAGCCACACACAACCATTACAAAGCCACACACAACCATTACAAAAACACACACAACCATTACAAAGCCACACACAACCATTACAAAGCCACACACAACCATTACAAAGCCACACACAACCATTACAAAAGCCACACACAACCATTACAAAGCCACACACAACCATTACAAAGCCACACACAGCCATTACAAAGCCACACACAACCATTACAAAACCACACACAACCATTACAAAGCAACACACAACCATTACAAAACCACACACAACCATTACAAAGCAACACACAACCATTACAAAGCAACACACAACCATTACAAAGTGTTAGTGTGTGCGTGCGAGCGTGTGTGAGCGTGTGTGAGCGCGTGTGAGCGTGTGTGAGCGCGTGTGTGTGTGTGTGTGTGTGAGCGTGTGTGTGTGAGCGTGTGTGTGTGTGTGTGTGTGTGTGTGTGCGTGTGTGAGCGTGTGTGTGTGTGTGTGTGTGTGTGTGTGTGTGTGTGTGTGTGTGTGTGTGTGTGTGTGAGCGTGTGTGTTACACCGTCCTCTGCACTGAATGAAGAAAACAAGTGATATCAGAGAGAAATGGTAATTTCTTAAAGCGAGAAAGAGAGATGAGACAGTGAATGTGTGAATGGAACTCCCACTGAGCAGAGTCTACCCCGCTGTTGTGTGGTGTGAACCCAAGCAGCCTGAAGTAGACTAAAGCCCCAGTAAACCAGGCAGTGAAAGAACTATAGGAGTCCATTCTTACTGTTGATTCTGGTACCTTTTTTCTCCTGGCTCTGCTCTCGGTTCTCTTCTGATGTAGTTTCCATGGTTGTGTTTTATCCCATCCACTAAAAATGCTTCCTTTCAGCAGAATTCTCTCCTATCTCTCCCTCCCTCCATCGCGCGCTCTTCTCCCCTCTCTCTCTCTCTCTCTCTCTCTCTCTCTCTCTCTCGTGCTGCCCCGACTGACTAAAGCACAGCTCCAGAAACAACGCTGCCAGCTAACCTTATGCTCCACCATACATCACTTGAAATCCTTCTTTTCCCAGGAAATATTCTAGGTCTGCTTTATTTGCACTGACTGATTGTTTGGGCACTCAGACTGGGTAGCTATGGATCCACTTGTCCCATCAACCACACGCCCCCCTCACACATACACACACATCGCCTTGACCCCCCCATGCGTGCCCCCCATAGACACTCCCTCCTTGGAGGCGTCTGGGGCTAAGGGAGGAGCACCATGAATGACAATCCGGGGGCCTGCCTACCTGTCTGCCTGCCCTGCCTGGTAGAATAGTCAGGTTCCATCACAGGAGGGGATGTGTGTGGGAGAGAGTAGGGACCCCTCCTTTGGCTACTGGGGGCTTCACTGAATGAAAACCTCACTCAGTGTTGTGTGGTGCTGGGGGAGAATGGAGGAGAAAAAGGGGGACTGGGGAAGAATAGGGGAGAATAAGGGATAATGGGGATAATAAGGGGGATAATGGGGGAGAATAAGGGTTTAAAAGAGGGGGAATTGGGAAGAATAAGTGGGAATTTTGCGAGAATGGTGGAATGGGGGAGAATGGGGGAGAATAAGGAGAAATGGGGGAGACTAGGGGAGAATAAGGTGGAATGGGGGAGAATAAAGGATAATGGGTGAGAACAAGGGGGATGGGCAAGAATATGGGGGGGAATAAGGAGAAATGGGGGAGAATGGGGAGATTAATGGAGAATGGGGGAGAATAAGGGGGAATGGGGGAGAATGGGAGAGAATAGGGGAGAATGGATGAGAATGGGAGAGAACGGGGGACAATGGGAGAGAATAGGGGAGAATGGATGAGAATGGGAGAGAACGGGGGAGAATGCATGTCAGCACACAATCACCAGCCACTCATCCAACCACAGTTGCAGGGCAGGAGTGGGAGGGGGAAGGGTGAGTTTGGTGTGTGGCGGGGGGGGGGGGGGGGCCTTCATATTCTGACTGGCACCATATGCCCCCTGCTCCCATGGCAACAACCTCTGACAACTGTCTCCCCTCCCTCTGGTGACTTCCAACTACCACATAAAAGGACACAAGAAAAGGGGTATGATACCTCTCCTCTCCGAACAAAGAAAAAGGAGGCTCTCTAATATTTGTACGGGTGAAAGCACAGAGAGAGAATGGGCGAAAGAGAAATAAAGAACATGAGAATGGAAGAGAAATTGGGAAATAGAAGGAGAGAGAGGTGAGGGAGAGTATGAAAAAAAGATGCCTGAAATGGTGATGGAGAAAGTGAGTCTGCAGAGAGACAGATAGAGATATAAACAGAAGGGACAGATAGAGATAGAAACAGAGGGACAGATAGAAACAGAGGGACAGATAGAGATAGAAACAGAGACAGATAGAAACAGAGACAGATAGAAACAGAGAGACAGATAGAAACAGAGAGACAGATAGAAACAGAGGGACAGATAGAAACAGAGGGACAGATAGAAACAGAGAGACAGATAGAAACAGATGGTCAGATAGAAACAGAGGGACAGATAGAAACAGAGGGACAGATAGAAACAGAGGGACAGATAGAAACAGAGAGACAGATAGAAACAGAGGGACAGATAGAAACAGAGGGACAGATAGAAACAGAGAGACAGATAGAAACAGAGGGACAGATAGAAACAGAGGGACAGATAGAAACAGAGAGACAGATAGAAACAGAGGGACAGATAGAAACAGAGGGACAGATAGAGATAGAAACAGAGACAGATAGAAACAGAGAGACAGATAGAAACAGAGGGACAGATAGAAACAGGGGGACAGATAGAAACAGGGGGACAGATAGAAACAGAGAGACAGATAGAAACAGGGGGACAGATAGAAACAGGGGGACAGATAGAAACAGAGAGACAGATAGAAACAGGGGGACAGATAGAAACAGGGGGACATATAGAAACAGAGAGACAGATAGAAACAGGGGGACAGATAGAAACAGGGGGACAGATAGAAACAGGGGGACAGATAGAAACAGAGAGACAGATAGAGAGATAGAGATATAAACAGAGGGACAGATAGAAACAGGGGGACAGATAGAAACAGAGAGACAGATAGAGAGATAGAGATATAAACAGAGGGACAGATAGAAACAGGGGGACAGATAGAAACAGAGAGACAGATAGAAACAGGGGGACAGATAGAAACAGAGAGACAGATAGAAACAGAGAGACAGATAGAAACAGAGGGACAGATAGAAACAGAGAGACATAGAAACAGAGAGACAGATAGAAACAGAGAGACAGAGAGAGATAGAAACAGAGAGACAGATAGAAACAGAGGGACAGATAGAAACAGAGAGACATAGAAACAGAGAGACAGATAGAAACAGAGAGACAGAGAGAGATAGAAACAGAGGGACAGATAGAAACAGAGAGACAGATAGAGATAGACAGAGAGACAGAGACACGGAGGCAGAGACAGAGACAGAGAGAAAGAGAAAGAGAAACACACCTGGCTCTCAAGAGAAGACAGGCTATGTGCACACTGCCCACAAAATGAGGTGGAAACTGACTGAGCTGCACTTCCTAACCTCCTGTCCAACGTATGACCATATTAGCGATACATATTTCCCTCAGATTACACAGATCCACAAAGAATTTGAAAACAAATCCAATTTTGATAAACTCCCATATCTACTGGGGGAAATTCCACAGTGTGCCATCACAAGAAAAGGGCAACCAGTGAAGAACAAACACCATTGTAAATACAACCCATATTTATGCTTATTTATTTTCCCTTGTGTTCTTTAACCATTTGTACATTGTTACAACACTGTATGTGTATATATGTATAATATGACATTTGTAATGTCTTTATTGTTTTGAAATTTCTGTATGTGTAATGTTTACTGTTCATTTTTATTGTTTATTTCACTTTTGTATATTATCTACCCCACTTGCTTTGGCAATGTCAACACATGTTTCCCATGCCAATAAAGTCCCTTGAAATTAATTGAATTGATAGAAACAGAGGGACAGAAACAGAGGGGCAGATAGAAACAGAGAGACAGATAGAAACAGAGAGACAGATAGAAACAGAGGGACAGATAGAGATAGAAACAGAGAGACAGATAGAGATAGAGACAGATAGACAGATAGAAACAGAGAGACAGGTAGAAACAGAGGGACAGATAGAGATAGAGACAGAGAGACAGATAGAAACAGAGGGACAGATAGAGAGACAGATAGAGATAGAAACAGAGAGACCGATAGAGGGACAAATAGATGGACAGCCAGACACGGAGAGAGGTAGACAAACAGACAACAAGAGATGGCGACAGACAGACAGACAGACAGACAGACAGACAGACAGACAGACAGACAGACAGACAGACAGACAGACAGACAGACGAGGCTAGGCTTTGTGCTTTGTTTGTCTGAAGTGGTTGTGTCTGCATGGGGAGACTAGTTCTAAAGCATCCAAATGAGAGAGTGGTCTTTGAGTAGGGAGTCCTGCTGCTGGAGTGCTGCTCATGTGGGGTCTTCTCAAGGATCCTCCCCGCCCCGCAGATAGGAGGGGGAGCAGTGGAAGAGGAGAGGAGAGGAGAGCCTCAGTGGTAAGGAAAGTGAACGTAGCAGGGATCTCACAACAACAAACAAGCAAAGTTTTTTCATGAATCATTTTAAGAGTTTACGTCATCTTATGAGGGGGAGCAACAAACTGAGTCAGGCCAACTACGTCTAAAGCTCATTTTACATTAGCTAAATCTCCCAGTATAGAATTGCTGGTAGCATTGTAGATGTGGGATGATATAACGATTTGGATGTGATTGATACTAATTGATATAAGTGGTTCATGTGAGGCTTGGCACTATGGAGAACTTTGCAATTATCCAATGAAATAGTGTGCGAGAACTACCAAGTGAACACATTAGTGAGGATGACACACTGATGCCCTTCCTCATCCACTGTGTCACATAATGGCTGAGGTGGAGTTGTAAATGGAAGCAACTAATCCTGATGATGTTGTGATGAAATATGGACTAAGAAATTAAGTTGTGAACATCCTGTCCCTCTTTTATGACAGACATGACAGAGAGAAATAAAGTAGAATTATGATATACTCAAACAGCCAAGCATTTTGGTAGACATGCCAGTAAATCATGAAGCAAGCTTAGATTGGCAATAACCCCAGAGAGACTGTGTTGACCCACATAACCCCAGAGAGACTGTGTTGACCCACATAACCCCAGAGAGACTGTGTTGACCCACATAACCCCAGAGAGACTGTGTTGACCCACATAACCCCAGAGAGACTGTGTTGACCCACATAACCCCAGAGAGACTGTGTTGACCCACATAACCCCAGAGAGACTGTGTTGACCCACATAACCCCAGAGAGACTGTGTTGACCCACATAACCCCAGAGAGACTGTGTTGACCCACATAACCCCAGAGAGACTGTGTTGACCCACATAACCCCAGAGAGACTGTGTTGACCCACATAACCCCAGAGAGACTGTGTTGACCCACATAACACCAGAGAGACTGTGTTGACCCACATAACCCAGAGAGACTGTGTTGACCCACATAACCCCAGAGAGACTGTGTTGACCCACATAACCCCAGAGAGACTGTGTTGACCCACATAACCCCAGAGAGACTGTGTTGACCCACATAACCCCAGAGAGACTGTGTTGACCCACATAACCCCAGAGAGACTGTGTTGACCCACATAACCCCAGAGAGACTGTGTTGACCCACATAACCCCAGAGAGACTGTGTTGACCCACATAACCCCAGAGAGACTGTGTTGACCCACATAACCCCAGAGAGACTGTGTTGACCCACATAACACCAGAGAGACTGTGTTGACCCACATAACCCCAGAGAGACTGTGTTGACCCACATAACCCCAGAGAGACTGTGTTGACCCACTTTGTGGGATGGACTTCACAGGTCAACATGCTATGTGTTTCTGACTGTATGGCTAGCGTGCCTCACCATCCATGGTGTCATTGATTTTATTTCACGAAAGCACTGGTCCTCAAATCCATTCTGTTGTCTGTTGACCCATTTACAAAATGTGGCTAAACAAGAACCAAAGCAGTTGAAATGCAATGATGGAATGGAAACAAATATTTAGCTTGACGCAAATAGCATTTTGGCCCTGCAGTTACTGAATATTTATCAGAAAGCATCTGTCTCAACCTAGCGCTCATAGTTGGCCCAGTGTGCAGTGCAGACGATTGGGCCAAACCCTTGAAAGAAATGCATTCCACATGTCCAAGTAAAGCAGACATTTCTAAGGTCTTTAAGGTAGCGTTATTCAACTCTAATGCTTGGAAATAACCCCAGGAGTCTAGCTAATGTTGCCCAGTCCTTATTCTAATGCTTTGATGGACCGTCTGAGGCTCTTGAACTTACCTTCTCTGCGGAAATTAATGTTTTGGGGTTTTTTTTTGCTGCAAAATTGGATATGCCATTAAATAATAACTGTCCTCATTCATTACAGAGGGATTCATGTAGGGAGATGAAACCACAATGGGCTTTCTGTCTGTAATGAGCCTAATACTTCTGTTTTGCCATGTCAGACCAAAAGGCAATGGGCTAAGACACATATACAGATGTAGGATCTTCCTTTGAGACAGTTTCTACAGCAGGAAAATAACCCTGCAGCCACAGGAAACGTGAATTTTTACGTGGAATTATAATTCATTTGGACATTGTTTTAGTGGTTGATAGATGTTTCAATTCCAAACTTCAGAAACCTGAAATAAACTAGACGTTTCAAATGTCCTGCATTGCAGGAATGTTGTCCTGCGACAGGGTGATCTGTAGAACTCGCTCCTAGCAAGGACATAATATAAATAACGTCATAGTTTAAAAACATAGATTTTCTCTTTTCCCTTATGAAGAAATGTGAGTTTACAGCAAAACTGACATGCAATTCCGACTGATTTGAGGAAGTACAACAACTTCATAAACTACAATTATTGCATCCATGGATTTGCAAAGAAAACCTAACAAACTGTGAATTTGTAATGAAATGATGCTGGATGGTTAGTAAAGGATTAAACGAGGGGGTCTAAAGTTCACTTGAAAAATAAATCACCTACACAACATTCACGTTGTTTACACCTCAAGCTAGCCGCCTTTGAATGCTGATCAAAAACACATGTAGTTTTGTCCATACTCCTTCGACTGGTTGAAGAGGCACTTCAGGGGCCTCAGTTTGATATATTGTCACACAGTCTGGACTACAACCTCTTTGGTAATAAACCATAGGGTTAATGTGCGGTGCATCATGAGTCTATTCACACATATCAACACATTGGCCTTTGTGCTAACTCCATTAGCCTAACAGGCGTCCACTTCTTGGTTGTGTTGGAAGGTTATGTACCTTAGATAACCTTAGCTCTCTTCATTTTAGCTAGTACCATACCTTCTCGTTGAAAAGTAAGAACCTAAATCAACTGAAGTGACTAGTTCTCTGGGTTTGATGTTGGTGCAACCCATCTCTTGTGTTATACTCTCTGATCTGGTAGACATTCTTTCCACAGTGTTTGACCAAATAATCCCCCAGACCTCTGACTCAGCGCATCCCTAATTACACGTTTGTGTTGCTGTCATTTGGGTCTGGAAGAAGAAGGAGGCGGAGAAGGAGAGAAACCACTCTGGGGGATGCCTGGCAGCCATGTTTCCCCTCTCATCTGACTTCACACTCCCATCGCTGGCACTTCCTGTAGGCCTGTGGGATTGGCTGCGGTGAGCAGCACCAGATGCTTCACATTACCCTGGCTTCCTGTCTGTTCCACCTTGGAAACTGCCATCGGGCTTGACAGGAAGGCAGGAAGCAGATATCCAAGAGGATGAAAGCCTCAAGACCTTTGGTGTCTTCACTTTAATGATGGCACCAGGACAAGGCTGGGTTACAACTGTGTGTATATAAACAAAAAGTTTATGAGAGGCAGTACAGGTAAAGTTGGTCAATTGCAGTTGTTTCCAGGTAGAATTGTACCATGTGTTTTGGCTCCTTTTTGAAGTCCATTAGGCCTGTTGCCCTTCTTCAGTGGACTATAAGACCATTTTCTATTCTGTACTCGAGGTGAAAAGAGGATCTTTATCGTGCTCCTCTGGTCTGGACAAGGCTACTGAGACAAACTGATTAAGTCAATAAGGAAGTATTGAGGAATGCATGTAGCTCTCTAAGATCCAGTTCAAAGCATATAGACTACACTATTTACACATAGACCACACTATTTACACATAGACCATACTATTTACACATAGACCACACTATTTACACATAGACCATACTATTTACACATAGACCACACTATTTACACATAGATCATACTATTTACACATAGAAAACACTATTTGCACATAGACCACACTATTTACACATAGACCATACTATTTACACATAGACCACACTATTTACACATAGAC
The DNA here is from genome assembly GCF_002021735.2 of Oncorhynchus kisutch. NCBI lineage: Eukaryota > Metazoa > Chordata > Actinopteri > Salmoniformes > Salmonidae > Oncorhynchus > Oncorhynchus kisutch. The sequence continues at coordinate 71,308,364 of NC_034175.2, read as the reverse complement.
CACACTATTTACACATAGACCACACTAGTTACACATAGACCACACTAGTTACACATAGACCACACTATTTACACATAGACCACACTATATACACGTAGACCATACTATTTACACATAGACCATACTATTTACACATAGACCACACTATTTACACATAGACCATACTATTTACACATAGACCACACTATTTACACATAGACCATATTACTTACACATAGACCACACGACTTACACATAGACCACATTAATTACACATAGACCACACTACTTACACATAGACCACACTACGTACACATAGACCACACTACTTACACATAGATCACACTATTTACACATAGACCACACTATTTACACATAGACCACACTAGTTACACATAGACCACACTAGTTACACATAGACCACACTATTTACACATAGACCACACTATATACACGTAGACCATACTATTTACACATAGACCATACTATTTACACATAGACCACACTATTTACACATAGACCATACTATTTACACATAGACCACACTATTTACACATAGACCACACTATTTACACATAGACCACACTATTTACACATAGACCATACTATTTACACATAGACCACACTATATACACGTAGACCATACTATTTACACATAGACCATACTATTTACACATAGACCACACTATTTACACATAGACCATACTATTTACACATAGACCACACTATTTACACATAGACCACACTATTTACACATAGACCATACTATTTACACATAGAAAACACTATTTGCACATGGACAATACTACTTACACATAGACCAAACTATTTACACAGACCACACTATTTAAACATAGACCATATTACTTACACATAGACCACATTACTTACATAGACCACACTACTTACACATAGACCATACTATTTACACATAGATCATACTACGTACACATAGACCACACTATTTACACATAGACCACACTATTTACACATAGACCATACTATTTACACATAGACCATACTATTTACACATAGACCACACTATTTCAACATAGACCATACTACTTACACATAGACCACACTACATACACATAGACCACACTACTTACACATAGACCACACTATTTCAACATAGACCATACTACTTACACATAGACCACACTACTTACACATAGACCACACTACATACACATAGACCACACTACTTACACATAGGCCACACTACTTACACATAGACCACACTACTTACACATAGACCACACTATTTACACATGGACCATACTATTTACACATAGACCACACTATTTACACATAGACCACACTACTTACACACATAGACCACACTACTTACACACATAGACCACACTACTTACACATAGACCATACTACACATAGACCACACTACGTACACATAGACCACACTACTTACACATAGACCACACTATTTACACATAGATCATACTATTTACACATAGAAAACACTATTTGCACATAGACCACACTACGTACACATAGACCACACTACTTACACATAGATCACACAATTTACACATAGACCACACTATTTACACATAGACCACACTAGTTACACATAGACCACACTAGTTACACATAGACCACACTATTTACACATAGACCACACTATATACACGTAGACCATACTATTTACACATAGACCATACTATTTACACATAGACCACACTATTTACACATAGACCATACTATTTACACATAGACCACACTATTTACACATAGACCACACTATTTACACATAGACCACACTATTTACACATAGACCATACTATTTACACATAGACCACACTATATACACGTAGACCATACTATTTACACATAGACCATACTATTTACACATAGACCACACTATTTACACATAGACCATACTATTTACACATAGACCACACTATTTACACATAGACCACACTATTTACACATAGACCATACTATTTACACATAGAAAACACTATTTGCACATGGACAATACTACTTACACATAGACCAAACTATTTACACAGACCACACTATTTAAACATAGACCATATTACTTACACATAGACCACATTACTTACATAGACCACACTACTTACACATAGACCATACTATTTACACATAGATCATACTACGTACACATAGACCACACTATTTACACATAGACCACACTATTTACACATAGACCATACTATTTACACATAGACCATACTATTTACACATAGACCACACTATTTCAACATAGACCATACTACTTACACATAGACCACACTACATACACATAGACCACACTACTTACACATAGACCACACTATTTACACATAGACCACACTATTTCAACATAGACCATACTATTTACACATAGAAAACACTATTTGCACATGGACAATGCTACGTACACATAGACCACACTATTTACACATAGACCACACTATTTACACATAGACCATACTATTTACACATAGACCATACTATTTACACATAGACCACACTATTTCAACATAGACCACACTACTTACACATAGACCACACTACATACACATAGACCACACTACTTACACATAGGCCACACTACTTACACATAGACCACACTACTTACACATAGACCACACTATTTACACATGGACCATACTATTTACACATAGACCACACTATTTACACATAGACCACACTACTTACACACATAGATCACACTACTTACACACATAGACCACACTACTTACACATAGACCATACTACACATAGACCACACTACGTACACATAGACCACACTACTTACACATAGACCACACTATTTACACATAGATCATACTATTTACACATAGAAAACACTATTTGCACATAGACCACACTATTTACACATAGACCATATTACTTACACATAGACCACACGACTTACACATAGACCACATTAATTACACATAGACCACACTACTTACACATAGACCACACTACGTACACATAGACCACACTACTTACACATAGACCACACTATTTACACATAGACCACACTATTTACACATAGACCACACTAGTTACACATAGACCACACTAGTTACACATAGACCACACTATTTACACATAGACCACACTATATACACGTAGACCATACTATTTACACATAGACCATACTATTTACACATAGACCACACTATTTACACATAGACCATACTATTTACACATAGACCACACTATTTACACATAGACCACACTATTTACACATAGACCACACTATTTACACATGGACCATACTATTTACACATAGACCACACTATATACACGTAGACCATACTATTTACACATAGACCATACTATTTACACATAGAACACACTATTTACACATAGACCATACTATTTACACATAGACCACACTATTTACACATAGACCACACTATTTACACATAGACCATACTATTTACACATAGAAAACACTATTTGCACATGGACAATGCTACTTACACATAGACCAAACTATTTACACAGACCACACTATTTAAACATAGACCATATTACTTACACATAGACCACATTACTTACATAGACCACACTACTTACACATAGACCATACTATTTACACATAGATCATACTACGTACACATAGACCACACTATTTACACATAGACCACACTATTTACACATAGACCATACTATTTACACATAGACCATACTATTTACACATAGACCACACTATTTCAACATAGACCATACTACTTACACATAGACCACACTACATACACATAGACCACACTACTTACACATAGACCACACTATTTACACATAGACCACACTATTTCAACATAGACCATACTACTTACACATAGACCACACTACTTACACATAGACCACACTACATACACATAGACCACACTACTTACACATAGGCCACACTACTTACACATAGACCACACTACTTACACATAGACCACACTATTTACACATGGACCATACTATTTACACATAGACCACACTATTTACACATAGACCACACTACTTACACACATAGACCACACTACTTACACACATAGACCACACTACTTACACATAGACCATACTACACATTGACCACACTACCTACACATTGACCACACTACCTACACATTGACCACACTGCCTACACATTGACCACACTGCCTACACATTGACCACACTACCTACACATTGACCACACTGCCTACACATTGACCACACTGCCTACACATTGACCACACTACCTACACATAGACCACACTACACATTGCAGCTCATTCAACAATACAAAACACATCTCTATGGGTAAATGCAGCTGATTCAACAATTCTTCTGGAATAAAATAATCCACTAATAGCAGTATTTGGAATTAAATGTTCCACTCCACAGGTGAGCCATGGCTTCTTTTCTCTGCTCAGGAAGTCCATATTCCATCTCCTCCAGAAAGGTCTGGGAGTTATTTAAACTGGGGAGGGAGGCTCTTGTAACAGCTCTTCTATCATTGCCAGCTCTATCCTAGCCTGGTCCTATACTGTACAGTAGCAAGTCTTCTATCGTTGCCAGCTCTATCCTAGCCTGGTCCTATACTGTACAGTAGCAAGTCTTCTATCGTTGTCAGCTCTATCCTAGCCTGGTCCTATACTGTACAGTAGCAAGTCTTCTATCGTTGTCAGTGACTGAAGCACAAATAGAATGGACCACCAGGCTAGATCTACCTGTTCCCAGAAGCTGTTTCCAGGTGTATGTTCTGTGTGTGTCAAGACTGTTCTTTGGTAAAGACATTAGAGAGTCAGTGACTCCCCTGTGGAGAAGATATCCCTCTAATCTGATTCAATCTGTCCTCTCCATTCCCCACTGTGTCTATCGCTCTATCTCTCAGAGGAAGAGAGGAGCACATTCACACATCACAGCGTTGCCAATGAAGCTCTCAGTCTTAGTGATGACAAACGATAATGGTCATAAACTGAAATTGCACCTGCTGATCTATCATTCCAGAGAGAGAATAGATAGAAGAGAGAGAAGAGAGAAAAGTCAGAGAAGAGAGAAGATAAAGAAGACAGAGTAGAGAGGGAAGAGGGAAGAAAGAGTAGAGAGAAGAGAGAATTGAGATGAGAGACGAGAGAGAAGACAGAGAGTGAAGAGTAGAGGGAGAAGAGAGGGAGAGAGAAGAGAGAGAAGAGAAAGGAGAGAGAAGAGATAGAAGACAGAGTAGAGAGAGAAGAGAGAGAAGAGAGAAGAGACAGAAGAAAGAGTAGAGAGCGAAGAGAGAGAAGACAGAGAGAGTAGAGAGTAGAGAGAGAAGACAGAGAGTAGAGAGTAGAGAGAGAAGACAGAGAGAGGAGAGAGAAGACAGAGAAGAGAGAGAAGACAGGGTAGAGAGAAGAGAGAAGAGAGAGAAGAAAGAGAGAGGAGAGAGGAGAGAGAAGACAGAGAAGACAGGGAAGAGAGAAGAGACAAGAGAGATAAGAGATGACAGGAGAGATAAGAGAAAAGAGAGAGAAGAGAGAGAAGAGAAAAGAGAGAGGAGAGAGAAGAGCTGCTAAATTCTACAACCACCTAAAAGGAAGCGATTCACAAACCTTCCATAACAAAGCCATCACCTACAGAGAGATGAACCTGGAGAAGAGTCCCCTAAGCAAGCTGGTCCTGGGGCTCTGTTCACAAACACAAACACACACTACAGAGCCCCAGGACAGCAGCACAATTAGACCCAACCAAATCATGAGAAAACAAAAAGATAACTACTTAACACATTGGAAAGAATTAACAAAAAAACTGAGCAAACTAGAATGCTATTTGGCCCTACACAGAGAGTACACAGCGGCAGAATACCTGACCACTGTGACTGACCCAAAATTAAGGAAAGCCTTGACTATGTACAGACTCAGTGAGCATAGCCTTGCTATTGAGAAAGGCCGCCGTAGGCAGACATGGCTCTCAAGAGAAGACAGGCTATGTGCTCACTGCCCACAAAATGAGGTGGAAACTGAGCTGCACTTCCTAACCTCCTGCCCAATGTATGACCATATTAGAGAGACATATTTCCCTCAGATTACACAGATCCACAAAGAATTCGAAAACAAATCCAATTTTGAAAAACTCCCATATCTACTGGGTGAAATTCCACAGTGTGCCATCACAGCAGCAAGATTTGTGACCTGTTGCCACGAGAAAAGGGCAACCAGTGAAGAACAAACACCATTGTAAATACAACCCATATTTATGCTTATTTATTTTATCTTGTGTCCTTTAGCCATTTGTACATTGTTAGAACACTGTATATATATATAATATGACATTTGTAATGTCTTTACTGTTTTGAAACTTCTGTATGTGTAATGTTTACTGTTAATTTTTGTTGTTTTTCACTTTATATATTCACTTTGTATGTTGTCTACCTCACTTGCTTTGGCAATGTTAACACATGTTTCCCATGCCAATAAAGCCCTTGAATTGAATTGAATTGAATTGAGAAGAGAGAGAAGAGAAAGGAGAGTGAAGAGAGAAGACAGAGTAGAGAGAGAAGAGAAGAGAAGAGAGAAGAAAGAGAGAGGAGAGAGGAGAGAGAGAAGACAGAGAGAGGAGAGAGAAGACAGAGAAGACAGGGAAGAGAGAAGAGACAAGAGAGATAAGAGATGACAGAAGAGAGATAAGAGAAAAGAGAGAGAAGAGAGAGAAGAGAAAAGAGAGAGGAGAGAGGAGAGAGAAGAGAAAGAAGAGAAAGGAGAGTGAAGAGAGAAGACAGAGTAGAGAGAGAAGAGAGAGAAGAGAGAGAAAAGAGAGAAGAGGAGTGAAGAGAGTGAAGCGAGGAGAGAGAGAAGACAGAAGAGAGAGGAGAGAAGAGAGAAGATAGATAAGAGAGAAGACAGAAGAGAGCAGACAGAGAGGAGAGAAGACAGAGAAGAGAGAGAAGAGAGAAGACAGAGAAGAGAGAGTAGAGAGAAGAGAGAGAAGAGAGAGAAGAAAGAGAGAGGAGAGAATAGAGAGAGAAGAGTGAGAGAAGAGAGAAGAGGGAGAAGAAAGAGAGAGGAGAGAGAAGACAGGGAAGAGATAAGAGACAAGAGAGAGAAGAGAGATGACAGAAGAGAGAGAAGAGAAAAGAGAGAGGAGAGAGAGAAGAGAGAGAAAAGAGAGAGGAGAGAGAAGAGAGAGGAGAGAGAAGAGAGAGAAGAGTGAGAAGACAGAGTAGAGAGAGAAGAGAAAGGAGAGAGAAGAGAGAAGACAGAGAAGAGAGAGAAGAGAGCAGACAGAGAAGAGAGCAGACAGAGAAGAGAGCAGACAGAGAAGAGAGCAGACAGAGAAGAGAGAGAAGAGAGAGAAGAGAGAGAAGAGAGCAGACAGAGAAGAGAGCAGACAGAGAAGAGAGCAGACAGAGAAAAGAGAAGACAGAGAAGAGAGAAGACAGAGAAGAGAGAAGACAGAGAAGAGAGAAGACAGAGAAGAGAGCAGACAGAGAATAGAGCAGACAGATAAGAGAGAAGACAGAGAAGAGAGCAGACATAGAAGAGAGCAGACAGAGAAGACAGAAGACAGAGCAGACGGAGAAGAGAGAAGACAGAAGAGAGAAAAGAGAGCAGACAGAGAAGAGAGCAGACAGAGAAGAGAGCAGACAGAGAAGAGAGCAGACAGAGAAGAGAGAGAAGAGAGAGAAGAGAGAGAAGAGAGCAGACAGAGAAGAGAGCAGACAGAGAAGAGAGCAGACAGAGAAAGAGAAGACAGAGAAGAGAGAAGACAGAGAAGAGAGAAGACAGAGAAGAGAGAAGACAGAGAAGAGAGCAGACAGAGAATAGAGCAGACAGATAAGAGAGAAGACAGAGAAGAGAGCAGACATAGAAGAGAGCAGACAGAGAAGACAGAAGACAGAGCAGACGGAGAAGAGAGAAGACAGAAGACAGAATAGAGCAGACAGAGAAGAGAGCAGACAGAGAAGAAAGCAGACAGAGAAGAGAGAAAACAGAGCAGACAGAGAAGAGAGAAGACAGAAGAGAGAAAAGAGAAGAGACGACAAAGACGAGAGAAGACATAATACATCTACTGTGTCTCCTTTGTGTGAATAACACTGTTACTTGACTCTTGAATACTGTTTGTTTTCATGCCCTCTTTACGTTGCTTTCTCCCTTCTCAGTACATTGAAACGTCCTTCTGGCTATGAGAGGCACACAGTCATGTGAATAACCTCAGACCTGAGAAATCAACTGTGTCATTACATGAATATTCATTAGAAACTACAGCTGCTCCAAGGAATTCATTATGGAATTCGTTTTTAATAAGTTAACATGGATCATATAGTATGGCCAATACACGCAGTTGTCAAAGGAAATATAATGCATACTATGCTCATGTTTTACGTTTCATATATGCCTGTAGTGTAATAAGGTCAAAATATGTTTATATTGTTATATATTGTAATATTGTTAAGATAGTACCCTCTAACAACATTTGCTTGTGTCCCAAGAAGATCCAGCTGCTATGATGGTGAATAACACTATGTCTGAACAGCTATTTCATTTAGCTGCTTATCAAACATGAGCACAGAAACACACAATGGAGACATAATGAAACACAGAGACAAAACCCCTTTCCCCCTATCCTCCTCCTTCCCACTTCTCCCCATCTCCCTCCCTCCCTCCCCTAGCTAAAGGAGTGTCAGCATTCATCTGTGGTGCTATGGCAAAAGAGGAGGTGATGGGCAGCTCACTTTAATAGTTTGTTCTGCCACGCAGCCCCCCTTATAACCCGGCTCTCTATATCATGGAAGGACAAAAACCTGACATTTCCCCCCTTTACAGATGTGATGTCCACAGGGGACTGTGGAAGCTGCTGGCCTAGGGCACCAACCAGATGTTATCGTTTATTAAATTCGGACAAAGTGAATATAGGGTCAGAAGTGTCATAAGATTAAGTAATAGTATTGGGCCCTAATTAGGAAATGGGTGGAGAGGGGAGGGGAGATTTGTGTAATGTCTTTTGGTTTGTGGTTTCTGTACTGTATCTCTAAACTTCTCCTGTGTACATTATAACATCTAACAGTGTTCTAACCAGAGTTCTAACCAGAGTTCTAACCAGTATTTTAACCAGTGTTCTAACCAGAGTTCTAACCAGAGTTCTAACCAGAGTTCTAACAAGTGTTCTAACCAGAGTTCAAACCAGTGTTCCAACCAGTATTTTAACTAGAGTTCTAACCAGTGTTCTAACCAGAGTTCTAACCAGAGTACTAACTAGTGTTCTAACCAGAGTTCAAACCAGTGTTCTAAGCAGAGTTCTAACCAATGTTCTAACCAGTATTTTAACCAGAGTTCTAACCAGTGTTCAAACCAGTGTTCAATACAGAGGTCTAACCACTATTTTAACAAGAGATCTAACCAGTGTTCTAAACAGAGTTCTAACCAGTGTCCTAACCAGAGGTCTAACCACTATTTCAACAAGAGATCTAACCAGTGTTCTAAACAGAGTTCCAACCAGTGGTCTAACCAGTGTTTTAACTAGTGTTTTAACCAGTGTTCTAATCAGTTTTCTAAACAACATTCAATCTGTGTGCTAACCAGTATTCTAACCAGTGTTCTAACCAGTGTTCTAACCAGAGTTTTAAACAGTGTTCTAACTAGTGTTTTAACCAGTATTTTAACCAGTGTTTGACCAGTGTTTAACAAGTGTTCTAACTAGTGTTTTAACCAGTATTTTAACCAGTGTTCTAACCAGAGTTTTAACCCGTGTTCTAACTAGTGTTTTAACCAGTATTTAACCAGTGTTTTAACCAGTGTTCTAACCAGAGTTTTAACCAGTGTTCTAACCAGTGTTTAACCAGTGTTCTAACCAGTGTTCTAACTAGTGTTTTAACCAGTATTTTAACCAGTGTTCCAACCAGTGTTCTAACCAGAGTTTTAACCAGTGTTCTAACCAGTGTTTAACCAGTGTTCTAACCAGTGTTCTAACTAGTGTTCCAACCAGTGTTCTAACCAGAGTTTTAACCAATGTTCTAACCAGTGTTTAACCAGTGTTCTAACCAGTGTTCTAACTAGTGTTTTAACCAGTATTTTAACCAGTGTACTCTCAGGCATTCTAAACCGTTTGGTATGAAACAATGACAGACACCATTTTAGAGACACTATATACCGTAAGCTGAATTCCAACTACCCGTCCTCTGCACAAAATGGCATTCCTTCCACCCTGAAGAGCAGCCTAAAATTAGCCCAGCTCATACATCTGACAGTGCATACTTTGTGTCCTGAAGCCATGTTATTTCTCACTAGATTCACCCAGTCCAATTGTGACCCACAGACTGAAAACATACAGTCATCCCTCAACACCAGTGAGGTAATACCAGCCAAGATACAAACTTAAGAAATAGAAACATGGATAAAGATCATCACATTTGTTTTTGTGTTTTGAGAAGTGAAACTGACCACAACTGAACAGCTGTCCAGCTGGCTAAAACAGCTTTCCTTTAGCCTGACTGAAACCAGCTTTGAACTTGGTCAAGCCAAGTAGATGACGCACACACTCCGCACACACAGACGACACAGACACACACACACACACACACACACACACACACACACACACACACACACACACACACACACACACACACACACACACACACACACACACACACACACACACACACACACACACTGAAGTCTCTGTTAATAAAGTAGTGTGTATGACACGAGGAGAGAAGAAACACTGAATCCTACTTCTCAGGTCCACTATTCCCGATACTCTTCTACAAAGCTCTTCTATTGTCTCCTCTTCTATTGGCCCCCTAACAGTAAACCAGGGAGCTTATAGCTCCCTATGTTCCAGAGAGCGGCTCTCCATCTCAGCGGTGGCCTCTCTGTTGTCACAGCACTAGTTTCGCATACAGCAGAGGTCAGACGATAAAACTACTTCTGAGACTTTGCAACAGTGCAAATTTCAAAGTGTACTGCTAACTCGTCTCTCCTGGTCTCCCCTAGTCTCCTCTAGTCTCCTCTGGTCTCTAATGGTATCCCCGGATCTCTCCTGGTCTCCCCTAGTCTCCAATGGTATCCCCTGATCTCTCCTGGTCTCCCCTAGTCTCCACATGGTTCCCCTGGTCTCTCCTGGTCTCCCCTAGTCTCCTCTAGTCTCCTCTGGTCTCTAATGGTATCCCCTGATCTCTCCTGGTCTCCCCTAGTCTCCTCTAGTCTCCTCTAGTTTCCTCTAGTCTCCTCTGGTCTCTAATGGTATCCCCAGATCTCTCCTGGTCTCCTCTAGTCTCCTCTGGTCTCTAATGGTATCCCCGGATCTCTCCTGGTCTCCCCTAGTCTCCCCTAGTCTTCTCTAGTCTCCTCTAGTCTCCTCTGGTCTCTAATGGTATCCCCGGATCTCTCCTGGTCTCCCCTAGTCTCCTCTGGTCTCTAATGGTATCCCCTGATCTCTCCTGGTCTCCCCTAGTCTCCCCTAGTCTCCCCTAGTCTCCCCTAGTCTCCTCTAGTCTCCTCTAGTTTCCTCTAGTCTCCTCTGGTCTCTAATGGTATCCCCAGATCTCTCCTGGTCTCCTCTAGTCTCCTCTGGTCTCTAATGGTATCCCCGGATCTCTCCTGGTCTCCCCTAGTCTCCCCTAGTCTTCTCTAGTCTCCTCTAGTCTCCTCTGGTCTCTAATGGTATCCCCGGATCTCTCCTGGTCTCCTCTAGTCTCCTCTGGCCTCTAATGGTATCCCCGGATCTCTCCTGGTCTTCCCTAGTCTCCACATGGTTCCCCTGGTCTCTCCTGGTCTCCCCTGGTCTCCCTTGATCACTCCTGGCCTCCACATGTCTCCCCTAGTCTCCCGTAGTCTCCCCTGGTCTGTCCTAGTCTCCCCTGGTCTCTCCTAGTCTCCCCTGGTCTCTCCTAGTCTCCCCTGGTCTCTCCTAGTTTACCCTGGCCTCTCTTACTCTCCCCTGGTCTCCCCTAGTCTCTCCTAGTCTACCCTGGCCTCTCTTACTCTCCCCTGGTCTCCCCTAGTCTCTCCTAGTCTACCCTGGCCTCTCTTACTCTCCCCTGGTCTCCCCTAGTCTCTCCTAGTCTCCCCTGGTCTCAGGGATTTCCTCTCCCCGGTCCTGAAGCCTCTTGCTTCATTGATACTCTCTTAGTCCATGGGGCTTTGCAGTGCTTCCTCCTACTGTCCTCAATATGTTCACTTCTCATTTCCTCATAAATGAACTGGAATGATACAAAATCCTCAGCCTGTTCTGTCTTATTAACCATAGAGCCACAGAGATGCTAGAGTTAAAACACAGCTGGTATAATTTGGCCAAAATAGAAATGTTACTATATATATTGATTGCTCTATACCAGTTTATCTTTTCACATATGTTGGTGTTGAGAGGTTCAACCCTCAGTCATGGATTTAGATTATGTAAACTACATTCTACATGATGAGTCCCTGTGCAGTGTAGAGGGAGAAACTATTTTGTTTTTTCAACTTTTAATCCACTTTCTCATTCCCCAAACAGTCTGAGCGGCAAAGCAAACAGGATCCCTGGACGCACAAGTTATTGGGTTTCCTGCAGCTGTCGCTTTATCCGGACAGAATGCTCAGCTAGAATTCTGTCTCTGCAGGGTAGAGAGAGGCGCCGTCTACGCCCATCGAGCCAATCCCTGGAGGACGAGAGGTAGAATGTGAGCTTGACTCAGAACCCTCATTACACAGGAAAATCCTTCTAGAGCTGAACGGTGTGATCAACACAGTGGAGACACTGGCTGCATCAAAGTCACATGCATTAGAATCACAGTGATCTGACAGAGGCTGAATCATCATGTGGACACATATTACATAACATCTAAGATGTGCTAAGAATATTCTAGATTTAAAAGGAGTTAGGCAATGTAGGTACACAATGCCCTTTGGAACAGTTTAACTGATTTATCTCTTGAATGTATATTTGATGTGTTATTATTTAATTATAAGAACATTGGTCTAATTATTCTCTGTTCAGCTGTTGCTTTTCGTAACCAGTGCAAATTGTACATTATTTTGTGGTTGAAATTTGGTTGATTCAATTTGATAAATATAAAAATTGTAAAAAAAGTTGAAGTTATCTTTATTAACATGCAACTAGCCATATTAATCAGACATCACTCAAGAGGGCCATTAGCAAATTCCATCAGAATGCCAGAAGCAGTATCCATCCGCAGCTATACCACAGGGTAGCACCACCAGATATGTGGACGTTGAAGAGCTGATCCCACAAAAGTATACATTTTAATATATAGACCTGAAAAGGCACATAGGAAGTCTGAGAGGTTACTTTAGTTTATATTTGAAAGTCTGCTTGATACATCTCAAGCGTACCCTTTTGGCTGTGTATGAATGGCCAGGGTCTGGCCAGTATTCCTGTTCATATGGTGAACACCTCTCAGCGCTGCACTGGGGGAACCTCAGATACTTTTGTCTTACGGTTGTTTAGCAGCAGCGCTAAAGGAGGCTAGCACAAAGAGCTATCTGTGGAGCTGTTGAATATGCTCTGTGGGCACCTAGCCAACAGGCTGGTCATCCAGACTCCTTCATTAATGGTCCTCCTCCACCACACTACACCCCCACTCTCCCACTGTTCAAAATCAGCCTAATATATTCTCTCTCTCTCTCTCTCTCTCTCTCTCTCTCTCTCTGCCTCTCTGGCTCCCTGCAGATGACCTTGGAGGGGATTAGCTGGAAGCTCTAAAACATTTGGACTCACTATAACTCTGCTGCTACCCTAATTGCCATCTACAGTCAAACAGTTCTCCTCTTTTCAAAAATGCCTACATAAAACTAAATTGGAAGGAAAACAGATGAAGGATCTACATGGGAGAAGTTCAAGCGAATAAGAATAAGATCAGAAGACAATTAACCATATGGACTGAGCAATACAGACATCAACCATAGCATGTTGAAGAGTGATGAATGTTAACTTGACCTATCCTTGATGGTACTGTAGCTCCCTGCTGACACAACAAAGGCAGTTATCTGTGTCAGGCACATGCTTTCAAATGGAAGGTGGTAGATTAGGGCTCCTTCACATCCACTGGCTTCCTTAAGCTTTGTCTGCACAGATACAGTCATGTCCATGTCCTACTCTATAATCAGTGAAAGACTATTGCTCCCACGAGACACAAATCCAAAGAAAGTAATCTTGTTAATTGTGTTAGCCCCATCTTTGCTGACACAATCACTAACCCCCATCTCACCCTCTGACCTACTGGCTAATTCCCTGGTTCTGGTCTAGAACTGTAGGGAGGGCTGGTCCTGGTCTAGTGCTGTAGGGAGTGCTGGTCCTGGTCTAGAACTGTAGGGAGGGCTGGTCCTGGTCTAGTGCTGTAGGGAGTGCTGGTCCTGGTCTAGTACTGTAGAGAGGGCTGGTCCTGGTCTAGTACTGTAGGGAGGGCTGGTCCTGGTCTAGTACTGTAGGGAGGGCTGGTCCTGGTCTAGTACTGTAGAGAGGGCTGGTCCTGGTCTAGTACTGTAGGGAGGGCTGGTCCTGGTCTAGTACTGTAGGGAGGGCTGGTCCTGGTCTAGTACTGTAGGGAGGGCTGGTCCTGGTCTAGTACTGTAGGGGGGGCTGGTCCTGGTCTAGTACTGTAGGGAGGGCTGGTCCTGGTCTAGTACTGTAGGGAGGGATGGCCCTGGTCTAGTACTGTAGGGAGGGCTGGTCCTGGTCTAGTATTGTAGGGAGGGATGGCCCTGGTCTAGTACTGTAGGGAGGGCTGGTCCTGGTCTAGTACTGTAGGGAGGGCTGGTCCTGGTCTAGTATTGTAGGGAGGGCTGGTCCTGGTCTAGTTCTGTTGGTAGGGCTGGTCCTGGTCTAGTACTGTAGGGAGGGCTGTCCTGGTCTAGTACTGTAGGGAGGGTTGGTCCTGGTCTAGTTCTGTTGGTAGGGCTGGTCCTGGTCTAGTATTGTAGGGAGGGCTGGTCCTGGTCTAGTATTGTAGGGAGGGCTGGTCCTGGTCTAGTACTGTAGGGAGGGCTGATCCTGGTCTAGTACTGTAGGGAGGGCTGGTCCTGGTCTAGTATTGTAGGGAGGGCTGGTCCTGGTCTAGTACTGTAGGGAGGGTTGATCCTGGTCTAGTATTGTAGGGAGGGCTGGTCCTGGTCTAGTTCTGTTGGTAGGGCTGGTCCTGGTCTAGTATTGTAGGGAGGGCTGGTCCTGGTCTAGTACTGTAGGGAGGGCTGTCCTGGTCTAGTACTGTAGGGAGGGCTGGTCCTGGTCATGTTCTGCAGGGAGGGCTGTCCTGGTCTAGTACTGTAGGGAGGGCTGGTCCTGGTCTAGTACTGTAGGGAGGGATGGTCCTGGTCTAGTACTGTAGGGAGTGCTGGTCCTGGTCCTGGTCTAGTACTGTAGGGAGGGCTGGTCCTGGTCTAGTATTGTAGGGAGGGCTGTTTCTGGTCTAGTATTGTAGGGAGGGCTGGTCCTGGTCTAGTACTGTAGGGAGGGCTGGTCCTGGTCTAGTACTGTAGGGAGGGCTGGTCCTGGTCTAGTATTGTAGGGAGGGCTGTTTCTGGTCTAGTATTGTAGGGAGGGCTGGTCCTGGTCTAGTACTGTAGGGAGGGCTGGTCCTGGTCTAGTATTGTAGGGAGGGCTGTTTCTGGTCTAGTATTGTAGGGAGGGCTGGTCCTGGTCTAGTACTGTAGGGAGGGCTGGTCCTGGCAGTAGGCAGTACAGTCCCATACGTAGGCAGTACAGTCCCATGCGTAGGCAGTACAATCTCATACGTAGGCAGTACAGTTCCATACGTAGGCAGTACAATCTCATACGTAGGCAGAGCATAGAAATTATTTAGCTCGTCTGGTAGGCTCATGTCATTGGGCAGCTCGAGGCGGCGCTTCCCTTTGTATTCTGTAATAGTTTGCAAGCCCTGCCACATAAGACAAGCGTTGGAGCTGGTACAGTCCCATACGTAGGCAGTATAGTCCCGTACGTAGGCAGGACAGTCCCATACGTAGGCAGTATAGTCCCATACGTAGGCAGTACAGTCCCCATACGTAGCTAGTATAGTCCCATAGGTAGGCAGTACAGTCCCCATGTGTAGTCAGTACCGTCCCCATGTGTAGGCAGTACAGTCCCCATGTGTAGTCAGTACAGTCCCCATATGTAGGCAGTACAGTCCCCATGTGTAGTCAGTACAGTCCCCATGTGTAGGCAGTACAGTCCCCATGTGTAGGCAGTACAGTCCCCATGTGTAGGCATTACAGTCCCCATGTGTAGTCAGTACAGTCCCCATATGTAGGCAGTACAGTCCCCATGTGTAGGCAGTACAGTCCCCATGTGTAGGCAGTACAGTCCCCATGTGTAGTCAGTACAGTCCCCATGTGTAGGCAGTACAGTCCCCATGTGTAGGCAGTACAGTCCCCATGTGTAGGCAGTACAGTCCCCATGTGTAGGCAGTACAGTCCCCATGTGTAGGCATTACAGTCCCCATGTGTAGGCAGTACAGTCCCATGCGTAGGCAGTACAGTCCCATGCGTAGGCATTACAGTCCCATGCGTAGGCATTACAGTCCCCATGTGTAGTCAGTACAGTCCCCATGTGTAATATGGACAGAGGAAAGAGTGTATGAGAAGCTACATGGTGTCATGGACAATGTGTTTCTCTCTAGTACTGTAGAGTCCTAATGCACTATAGTGACCCAGCAGATCCTAATGCACTACAGTGACCCAGCAGATCCTAATGCACTACAGTGACCCAGCAGATCCTAATGCACTACAGTGACCCAGCAGATCCTAATGCACTACAGTGACCCAGCAGATCCTAATGCACTACAGTGACCCAGCAGATCCTAATGCACTACAGTGGCCCAGCAGATCCTAATGCACTACAGTGACCCAGCAGATCCTAATGCACTACAGTGCCCCAGCAGATCCTAATGCACTACAGTGGCCCAGCAGATCCTAATGCACTACAGTGGCCCAGTTATTCAAAGAGGCTGTGGATGTACATCATCAGTGTGTCTCTCTGAGGCTCTCTGTCCATTACCTGGAAATGTTAGCGTGCAGAAACACACAACGCACTGACATAGAGTGGTTGTCCACAGACAGGGATGACAAATATCCCTTAACTGCAGCGGGCTAAATCAGGGTCACACCGAGTGATTCTTTGTAGTCTAAAACAAATCTACTTTGAAACAAAAGTCTACACCTCACACATATGGTTATTGGCTTAAAGAAAAGACACTTGTACCATGTACCATCCGATATACAGTTGAAATATATTAAATGTTGAGTTTTCATCAATATTACACTTTATATACAGCGTGTTTGTTCGTTGTTAAGGGTTCGCTATTTCTGTGAGCTGGAGTATTTTCCTCAGTTCTGCGTCCTGCGCCTGACTCCGTCCTACCTGCTGCACATTGACACTTGCCACATTGATGGCAGGAAAGGGCTACCCCGTCAGCTAGGCTACTGTCAGTATACAGAGTATCAGAAGTCACTTGGGTTTGATGATCTTATAAGGTACTTTGCATTATCATAATGCACATTATTTGAATGAATAAAAAGGCTATGGTAAAAAAAGCTTTCGGAACTTTGTAAGTAATGTTCAATAACTAAAACTCAACAACAACAACAAAAAAAATCAGACCGACGAGGTCTTCAGTATGACTGACCATGTCAAACGGAACAAGTGTTCAGCTCCTAGCAAATCTGGAGGAGGAAGGCTGTAATCATTTACATATCCGGGACATTTTAAGGCTTTGAGATTCCATCCTGTTTCCAGCACCGTGTGGCAATGTGACAACTCTCTAACAAGGGTGAATTCTGGAGGTCAGAGCATTGAACCCCCCCCCCCCCTCGCACTGTGGGATGGTGAATAGGCCCTTAATAAAAGCGAGAGGGAGGGGCCATGCTTGAGCAAGCATTCCCACTCAGGAACTTCTATTCCTATCATTTCATTTCACAATACACAACGGTCCTCTTTGTGACCGTAGGAGGACTTATTAAACTCAACAAATTAACATGAGCGCTTAGACAGAGCCACAATGTTGGTGGTGGGCAATCAACCAGCCACACTGAAGACAGAGAAGACAAGAGAGGTGTGGATGTGTGGAGAGAATGAGCAGTGAAGAGGAGAGAAGTAAAAGAAGAGGAGTAGAGAACAGCAGGAGAGGTGGGAATGTGGAACAGGAAAAGAGAGAGGTGGGGAGAGAATGAGAAAGGGATAAAATAGCAGTGGTCTTTTGGTTGGACTAAGTGGTTTCACCATAGAGCCGCTCAGATAGTCTGAGAGGATTTGTGGGACTCATCTGCCGTTTAATTGACAAAGAAGATTGGTCAGATCCTCTGCCAAATAGAGAGAGCACCAGAAATCGTTCAGTTTGGATGACAAATAACTCATTAATATGGATATTAAGCGTATGTGACCCATGGCAGAAAGCTGGGAGTATGTCGCACGTAACTTCTTCACAAAAGAGGCATTTGAACATAACATTTTTTTGTTTTTTCATCAAAATTATATATATTTTTCCTTCCAGAAATGCCTTATTGAACATGTAAATGTTCATGTGCCTTACTAACAAACTTTTATGTAAATCTGTACATATAAATCAAATGGGAAATCACGAAGGTGTTTAGACACTGAGAAAATACAGAATTATGCCTAGCCATGATTAGTTCAGATAACGAGGGGGACATTCACGAGAAAGACAGTCCATTCTGTAACTCAAGGCTTCCCTGTCAAATACCATTTACATCTATCCAGCTGGTAATTATCAAGCTAAATGTTTGCTAAATCTAGCTAGTTATCTTGTGTCTGCATTGCCATTTTTGACCTGGAAGCAGGTTAAGTGTGTACAAGGCGTTTTAGTATAGGTGTAGTAGTCAAGGGGCAATAACAAGCTATAGGACATGAATTAATTCATGTTTTAACCTATATTTCTGGAATTTGTCTTTCAGCATAAACCTGCTCTCCGCCTCCAGTACAAGGAGATGATGGAGGGCGAACAAGCAACACTTCAGGAATTTTGTCTTTGTACTTTGAGCATTATTGTTTGGTATGCAAGGTTTTAATGTCTTGTCTAATTTTCTCTGCTTTGCTCCTTAACAGCAGTAGTTGTCTGGAGCCTGGTGTTGTTGTGGCCAAGGAGCTTTCACTCAATTTAGTGAAAGTATTCATTTTCTAAATATATGTTTCCCAGGTATTAATGTGAAGCAAGAGTGAAAATCACAGCAAAAATGTTTAAATGCCTATTTCTCCTGAATGGGATTCTAAGTTTAGTAACTTTTAAAGCAGCATTACTTCCTCATGTTTCCTCCAACTGCAGGTTATGATATGCCATTTTGAAGCTCCGAGTTTCTACTTTTATCCAATGAAAAAACTCAATTTCAAATGTTCGAACATAAGACCGTAAAGAGACGTTTTGTCACATATTTAATTAAACTCATGAATGCCACTGAAAATGTCTAAATAATCTTTTTTTTTTTAACATGTTGTGCAGGCAAGAGGGGGCAATATTGTGATTAATGAAAGTTCATAAACAAATGGTTGAGTGACTGAGTAAATGTGTAATTATCCTTTGTAACATTAGCCTTGCACCGGTGGTGGAACGACATAGGTCACATGTGAGAATTCCAGATATTTCAACAGCAAACAGGCACAACTGCATCTATGCAGACTTCACACAAATATGCATTTGAAGTTATTTATGAGCTGTCCCCAGTTCCTGTTTTCATCATCTGGACTGGGCCTGGGACCAGCTGTGCTCTTCTAACAGGGTTGGGAAAGTTCATTTCTAAATGTAATCCATTACAGTTACTAGTTACCTGTCCAAAATTGTAATCAGTAACATAACTTTTGGACTACCCAAACTCAGTAACGTAATCTGATTACATTCAGTTACTTTTGGATTAATTTCCCCTTAAGAGGCATTAGAAGAAGACAAAAATGTATGTTTACCAATTGAATGACATCTATTGCAGGATAAATCCATGTTAAAGTTTACATGGCTGGCCATATATGGATGTTATATTTTCATTTATGGGTTGGTTATGTAGGCTTCTTCTAACCCATCGCTTTCTACTACATATAACAACACGATTAAATTATATCTTTACATTAATATATCTAATTTATAAGTCCAAAAATCCATGTAACAACTACAGATTGCCCCTTTAAGTGTATCAAAATTGTGCAAGTTTGAGAATGTGTCCATTAGGTCTATGGATTACATTTTATATCAGCATGTATTAGATTGAGCAATAAAAGCCCCACTTATATTCAATAGGCTGGGATCCACACTATACAGCTGTTATTCTATAGGCTGGGATCCACACTATACAGCTGTTATTCTATAGGCTGGGATCCACACTATACAGCTGTTATTCTATAGGCTGGGATCCACACTATACAGCTGTTATTCTATAGGCTGGGATCCACACTATACAGCTGTTATTCTATAGGCTGGGATCCACACTATAGAGCTGTTATTCCATAGGCTGGGATCCACACTATACAGCTGTTATTCTATAGCCTGGGATCCACACTATACCGCTGTTATTCTATAGGCTGGGATCCACACTATACAGCTGTTATTCTATAGGCTGGGATCCACACTATACAGCTGTTATTCTATAGGCTGGGATCCACACTATACAGCTGTTATTCTATAGGCTGGGATCCACACTATACAGCTGTTATTCTATAGGCTGGGATCCACACTATACAGCTGTTATTCTATAGGCTGGGATCCACACTATGCAGCTGTTATTCTATAGGCTGGGATCCACACTATACAGCTGTTGTTCTATAGGCTGGGATCCACACTATACAGCTGTTATTCTATAGGCTGGGATCCACACTATACAGCTGTTATTCAATAGGCTGGGATCCACACTATACAGCTGTTATTCTATAGGCTGGGATCCACACTATGCAGCTGTTATTCTATAGGCTGGGATCCACACTATGCAGCTGTTATTCTATAGGCTGGGATCCACACTATGCAGCTGTTATTCTATAGGCTGGGATCCACACTATACAGCTGTTATTCTATAGGCTGGGATCCACACTATGCAGCTGTTATTCTATAGGCTGGGATCCACACTATACAGCTGTTATTCTATAGGCTGGGATCCACACTATGCAGCTGTTATTCTATAGGCTGGGATCCACACTATGCAGCTGTTATAAGAGCGCATTTTTCACAGGCTGTCCACTGGTTTCAAAAACAGTCATTGATAGGCAGCTTAAACTTATTGAATTCAACTATTATTGGGTTCAGATACACATTCTTTACATGTAACTCCCCAACCCTGCCTACACACACGACCTCTAACCGAGATCATCTTGAATCAACTAAGAACATGGGAAACATTATCTCACCCTCTGTTATTGCTCAGGCATCGGTTGACAAGCCGTTGATTTAGAGAGTGAAAACACTCGCCCAGTGGCATGACGTTCACAGCTATGGAACATTTCCTCTCATTTCCTCTCATTTCCTCCCCTTTCATCTCCTTTCCTCTCATTTCCTTTAATTTGATCTCCTTTACTCTCCTCTCCTTTCCTCTCCTCTCCTCTCCTTTCCTCTCCTTTCCCTCTCCTTTCCTCTCATTTCCTTTAATTTGATCTCCTTTACTCTCCTCTCCTTTCCTCTCCTCTCCCTCTCCTTTCCTCTCCTCTCCCTCTCCTTTCCTCTCCTCTCCTCTCCCTCTCCTTTCCTCTCCTCTCCCTCTCCTCTCCCTTTCCTTTCCTCTCATTTCCTTTAATTTGATCTCCTTTACTCTCCTCTCCTTTCCTTTCCTCTCCCTCTCCTTTCCTCTCCTTTCCTCTCCTCTCATTTCCTCTCCTCTCATTTCCTCTCCTTTCCCTCTTCTTTCCTTTCCTCTCCTCTCCTCTCATTTCCTCTCCTCTCATTCCTCTCTCTCTCTCCTCTCCTCTCCTCTCCTCTCCTCTCCTCTCCTCTCCTCTCCTCTCCTCTCCTCTCCTCTCCTCTCCTCTCCTCTCCTCTCCTCTCCTCTCCTCTCCTCTCCTCTCCTCTCCTCTCCTCTCCTCTCCTCTCCTCTCCTCTCCTCTCCTCTCCTCTCCTCTCCTCTCCTCTCCTCTCCTCTCCTCTCCTCTCCTTTCCTCTCCTCTAATTTCCTCTCCTCTCCTTTCCTCTCCTCTAATTTCCTCTCCTCTCCTTTCCGCTCCTCTAATTTCCTCTCCTTTCCCTCTCCTTTCCTCTTCTTTTCCCTTGTCCAGCTTAGAATACAGGGTCACGGTGTATATACATTTCTAAATGTAATCTGTTACAGTTACTAGTTACCTGTCCAAAATTGTAATCAGTAACATAATTTTTGGATTACCCAAACTCAGTAATGTAATCTGATTACATTCAGCTACTTTTAGATGAATTTCCCCTTAAGAGGCATTAGAAGAAGACAAATATGTATGTTACCAATTGAACGACATCTATTGCAGGATAAATCAATGTTAAAGTTCACATGGCTGGCCATATATGGATGTTCAATTTTACTATATGGGATGGTTATGTAGGCTTATGTAGGCTTCTTCTAACCCATCGCTGTCTACTACATATAATATGATTAAATTATATCTTTACATTAATATATCTAATTTATAAGTCCAAAAAATGGATGTAGAAACTACAGATTGTCCCTTTAAGTGTATCAAAAGTGTACAAGTTTGAGAATGTGTCCATTAGGTCTATGGATTACATTTTATATCAGCATGTATTAGATTGAGCAATAAAATCCCCACTTTTATTCGGGGATCCACACTATACAGCTGTTATTCTATAGGCTGGGATCCACACTATACAGCTGTTATTCTATAGGCTGGGATCCACACTATGCAGCTGTTATTCTATAGGCTGGGATCCACACTATGCAGCTGTTATAAGAGCGCATTTTTCACAGGCTGTCCACTGGTTTCAAAAACAGTCATTGATAGGCAGCTTAAACTTATTGAATTCAACTATTATTGGGTTCAAATACACATCCTTTACATGTAACTCCCCAACCCTGCCTACACACACGACCTCTAACCGAGATCATCTTGAATCAACTAAGAACATGGGAAACATTATCTCACCCTCTGTTATTGCTCAGGCATCGGTTGACAAGCCGTTGATTTAGAGAGTGAAAACACTCGCCCAGTGGCATGACATTCACAGCTATGGAACATTTCCTCTCATTTCCTCTCATTTCCTCTCATTTCCTCCCCTT
This sequence comes from Oncorhynchus kisutch, assembly GCF_002021735.2. Lineage (NCBI taxonomy): Eukaryota > Metazoa > Chordata > Actinopteri > Salmoniformes > Salmonidae > Oncorhynchus > Oncorhynchus kisutch. The sequence goes on along the minus strand of NC_034175.2, from coordinate 71,285,274 downwards.
TCATCTCCTTTCCTCTCATTTCCTTTAATTTGATCTCCTTTACTCTCCTCTCCTTTCCTCTCCTCTCCTCTCCTTTCCTCTCCTTTCCCTCTCCTTTCCTCTCATTTCCTTTAATTTGATCTCCTTTACTCTCCTCTCCTTTCCTCTCCTCTCCCTCTCCTTTCCTCTCCTCTCCCTCTCCTTTCCTCTCCTCTCCTCTCCCTCTCCTTTCCTCTCCTCTCCCTCTCCTCTCCCTTTCCTTTCCTCTCATTTCCTTTAATTTGATCTCCTTTACTCTCCTCTCCTTTCCTTTCCTCTCCCTCTCCTTTCCTCTCCTCTCATTTCCTCTCCTCTCATTTCCTCTCCTTTCCATCTTCTTTCCTTTCCTTTCCTTTCCTCTCCTCTCCTCTCATTTCCTCTCCTCTCATTTCCTCTCCTCTCCTCTCCTCTCCTCTCCTCTCCTCTCCTCTCCTCTCCTCTCCTCTCCTCTCCTCTCCTCTCCTCTCCTCTCCTCTCCTCTCCTCTCCTCTCCTCTCCTCTCCTCTCCTCTCCTCTCCTCTCCTTTCCTCTCCTCTCCTTTCCTCTCCTCTAATTTCCTCTCCTCTCCTTTCCTCTCCTCTAATTTCCTCTCCTTTCCCTCTCCTTTCCTCTTCTTTTCCCTTGTCCAGCTTAGAATACAGGGTCACGGTGTATATACATTTCTAAATGTAATCTGTTACAGTTACTAGTTACCTGTCCAAAATTGTAATCAGTAACATAATTTTTGGATTACCCAAACTCAGTAATGTAATCTGATTACATTCAGCTACTTTTAGATGAATTTCCCCTTAAGAGGCATTAGAAGAAGACAAATATGTATGTTACCAATTGAACGACATCTATTGCAGGATAAATCAATGTTAAAGTTCACATGGCTGGCCATATATGGATGTTCAATTTTACTATATGGGATGGTTATGTAGGCTTATGTAGGCTTCTTCTAACCCATCGCTGTCTACTACATATAATATGATTAAATTATATCTTTACATTAATATATCTAATTTATAAGTCCAAAAAATGGATGTAGAAACTACAGATTGTCCCTTTAAGTGTATCAAAAGTGTACAAGTTTGAGAATGTGTCCATTAGGTCTATGGATTACATTTTATATCAGCATGTATTAGATTGAGCAATAAAAGCCCCACTTTTATTCGGGGATCCACACTATACAGCTGTTATTCTATAGGCTGGGATCCACACTATACAGCTGTTATTCTATAGGCTGGGATCCACACTATACAGCTGTTATTCTATAGGCTGGGATCCACACTATACAGCTGTTATTCTATAGGCTGGGATCCACACTATACATCTGTTATTCTATAGGCTGGGATCCACACTATGCAGCTGTTATTCTATAGGCTGGGATCCACACTATACAGCTGTTATTCTATAAGCTGGGATCCACACTATACAGCTGTTATTCTATAGGCTGGGATCCACACTATACAGCTGTTATTCTATAGGCTGGGATCCACACTATGCAGCTGTTATTCTATAGGCTGGGATCCACACTATACAGCTGTTATTCTATAGGCTGGGATCCACACTATACAGCTGTTATTCTATAGGCTGGGATCCACACTATGCAGCTGTTATTCTATAGGCTGGGATCCACACTATACAGCTGTTATTCTATAGGCTGGGATCCACACTATACAGCTGTTATTCTATAGGCTGGTATCTCTAGGGGATCCACACTATACAGCTGTTATTCTATAGGCTGGGATCCACACTATACAGCTGTTATTCTATAGGCTGGGATCCACACTATACAGCTGTTATTCTATAGGCTGGGATCCACACTATACAGCTGTTATTCTATAGGCTGGGATCCACACTATACAGCTGTTATTCTATAGGCTGGGATCCACACTATACAGCTGTTATTCTATAGGCTGGGATCCACACTATACAGCTGTTATTCTATAGGCTGGGATCCACACTATACAGCTGTTATTCTATAGGCTGGGATCCACACTATACAGCTGTTATTCTATAGGCTGGGATCCACACTATACAGCTGTTATTCTATAGGCTGGGATCCACACTATACAGCTGTTATACGAGTGCATTTTTCACTGGCTGTCCACTGGTTTCAAAAACAGTCATTGATAGGCAGCTTAATCATCTCAATGTATGTTCCTCAGATATGTTTGGGAAAGACTGTTTCATTAGGCAGAGATGAACACAATGTATGTTTAGTGTATCAGTGCAGTGAAGAATGACATTCTAAAATTACAGTCGATGGAGACATCAGCATTGGGATTGAGGGAGACGAGCAACGTTTCACACAAGTTGTCAAACATCACCAAGTTGTAGACCTTGAGTAATAGAGGCACACAAATCCGATGACAGACAACTGCACTCATTAGATGAGTCATGAAACGAGAGTTTCGAAAGTGGGTTAGCAATCAAGTGAATATTTATCTCTTTCTCAGATTACAGTCATAAACAATGGAGCTCCGTTTAGATCTCGAAGTTTAACGCCAGTTGTGAATCACTCTTTCCAGAGAACTATTGTGTTGAGTGCTGGCTGTAAACAACAGAGAAAAACTGTTTTTTAAACTAAGGAGTTCAAGAGTTTCCATGCAGGATTTTTTTCTTCTCTTTTTGGCTATCAATGTCTCACTCTAAAACTAACAGAGACGAGCTGTTCAGAGTCAAGTAAGTCCATAATTTGTTGTATTTGATTAGCCTTTACTCCTGCAGTCACCGGCGGTAGGTGCAGCAATGGCAGACAAATATTGATGCCACCTTTACTTTAAATAATGAAACAGCAAGTAGTCACTCCTAGGTCCCTGTATTGCAGACAAAAATGACTTTCTCAACTGCTGTATATCATGAATGATCAGTTATCCTCTCTTTCTTAGATCATGATAATCTCCCAAGGGGCCATAGTTTAGAACATGCTAATTTCCCAAGGGGCCATAGTTTAGATCATGCTAATCTCCCAAGGAGCCATAGTTTAGATCATGCTAATCTCCCAAGGGGCCATAGTTTAGAACATGCTAATTTCCCAAGGGGCCATAGTTTAGATCATGCTAATCTCCCAAGGAGCCATAGCTTAGATCATGCTAATCTCCCAAGGGGCCATAGTTTAGATCATGCTAATTTCCCAAGGGGCCAAAGTTTAGATCATGCTAATTTCCCAAGGGGCCATAGTTTAGATCAGGCTAATTTCCCAATGGGACATAGTTTTAGATCATGCTAATCTCCCAAGGGGACATAGTTTAGTGCTGCATGATTTCACAAGCTACTACTCAGGGCTGTTGGCATGGAGGAGGTACATAGCAACGGAGGTCAATGTTAAGTGGGCAGGTGAATGTCACCTGACTTTAGAGCTGAATAGAAGTTTTCAGAACATTGGGAACATCTAACTCCATGCTGAATCAAGTCTCACTTTGGGCTTCACAGGCCCCAGTCAGAGCCAAGATCCAGATCCTCCCACATCCTCAGTATATCCACTGGTATAGTACATATTTAACACCATAGACGCATGAGAGAAACAGTGGGGAATGTTTTAAATGTGACACCACCTCCAGGAGAAAGAGATAAAGGAATCAAATATACTGTAGACAGTTTTCAGTTATCTACAGTCGGATCTCTGAGAAGTATCATCTGTTCTCCATGGCTTCAAGTCATCCTGTTTATTTTGGGGTGTAGTCACCAGTACATGCCTGCATTCCTGATTTAATCTACAGCAGAGTCTTCAGTGTGTTTTCCTACGAAGCATGGAAAACAACAAGTATCCCTGAACAACCGTAAGACATTCTTTACACTGAAAGAAAACAGTTCAACCATCCAAACCACTTGAGAGATCCTTACGCTTGTTTGCTACTTTTCAGTGGTCATGATAGTCATCAACACATTACAGGCTGCAAGCTCACTTCTTATTAGTGGTTCTCGTGGTGACAGAGTTATATGGATGGCACACACCGCACCGAATGTCGGTCTGCCGTTTATTCGGTGCGGTGTGTTTTAGGGTCCTCCCTGCCGGTGGACGTCTGACTGGCGACATTTTCACACAAATCTACATGTATAATCGGTTTGCACTCAGGTTGCAAATTACAGCTGGCACTCTGTTCAGAGGTGCTAAGTACCTTCTGCCGGCAAACGCTACCGGTGTGAACGTTACCGGTGTGCCCGTGCTCAACCAATACCTCATTACAAGAAGACCATCAGCAATCACTACTTCACTCAATGGTAGGTTGAAGTGGTTGAAGTGAATACAAATGGAATTACTCGTTCCCATGCCTCCTAGGGGACTTGTTGTCTTAAAGTCCTACTGAGAGGATTTGAATATGAACAGAGCCCGAGGCAGTGGACAATGCACATGGTCAAGTTGTAATGCAGGCCAATATCCTCTTAGAGAGGGAGAGAGAGAGAGATACAGGATGAGGGGCTGCAATGTGTTATCTTACAGGGAGTCCGTCTACTACGCAACTTTCAATTCAGTGAACTTCCCACTGCATCAACAGCCACTGAAGTCACACACAAAGGAGCGGGGCCAAATGTGGAGCACAATGAGTCCACTGTGGGAGCTTCAGAGGAAATGAATGAATGCTGTTGATACACATTCTCACACTGTCAGTGTTTTCACCTCCCAGTCCCTCCATAGCCTCAGCTGCACCATTGCAAATCAACAGGAGAGCTCCATTCCCTTGGTTTTCTCCAAACCCATCTATCACTGTAAGAAGGAAGGCTCAGCTAACCCAGTAAAATACTATTGGTTACCACTGTGGTAGACTGAAAACAAAGCAAAATATTACGCCAACCTTGGATAGGGTCAACAGTCTATTTCTGCATGAATGAGAGTGATGCTACTCCTGTTAATGAAGGGCCGTGCATTATGATATTATGAACATAAAAGACTATGACTGCAGCTTTCCAGCTTAGACAACATGGGGGCGACTGAGAGTCCTCTATACTGTCTGTCCCATCTGGCACACAGTCTCTTACAGCCACAAAGCTCATAAGTCTGCTGGGAGCCTTTAAGAAGTATGTTGCTGAACCTGTGGCATTGGCGCCTAGCGAGCTCTCTCCTCCCAGGCATGCATCCCCTGGGTGGCTGGCAACACAGATGGACAACACTTGGGACTGAGTCAGAGAGCCCAGTGGGACACAGGAATTACACCCTAGTATAACTACTCCCAGTCCCAGTTCAGCCCTTCACATCGCATGGCACGACACAGCGTGACTTGCCCAGAGACTGAGACAAGGTGAAAATGATGGAGTCTATGGCCTCCAAGTTTGTTTTGATAACCAAATGACACAGAATAATGGATGTTTTTGTCTACAAACTAAAACTCATCCACTGTCTGCCCACATAACTCTGAGAAGCATTAGTAACAGCTGTACTGAGTTGCATACACAGATGTCTTTAGCTGCAAAAAAACACCCTCAAATCATTCCATATGTCAGTCATCAATCTGACACTCTTCTATAGGCTTATTGGAGAATGCATTTGTCTGACCAATCAATAAACAATATCATGTTTCCATCAACACCAATCTACACAGGAACATTCCAAGTTGTCATTATAAACATGGATTTGTGATCAATAAGCCATTTAGTTAGAAGTTGAGAAACAAAAGAGCAGTATGTGGATTAATATATATATTGGAGTTGACAACCCAAGTTACTTTCATATATATATATATACTTGGGTTGTCAACTCCTGTTGGAACTACTCAGCCCATACCGAGCTGCGCTGACTCTATGGAAATCTTTTGAGATTGATCTCCCTCTTATCAAGTTGCACAAGTTGTTCAACTACTCTTTAATGCTGATAGCCTAGCAAACCCGGTCAGATCAAAATGAATTGGGTTGAAACGTATTGTAAACATGACAATTTAAGATGCGCTTTGCGCGGAGAAAGCTCCGTGGGGGGACCAAACAGAACAGGCATGGAACAAGTTGTCGTTTTATTATGCAAGTTTTTAACTCAAACAGAAAAAGGAATTCATATTTAAATAGAAACGTACCCATTTTTGTTTCCCAGTTTCTGAAGATGAGGTGTCTGTTGAAAGTTCAGCTAACGGGCGATGTTGCGTCCGGAGATGCACAGCGAACGCCAGACTAGTCCACTGAGTTGCTGCTGCGCGTGGTCCCGTTTGGAGACAGGCTGACTGACGTCACCACCAGTGGATTGGTGTGTAGGATTGATTAGTTTAGTTTATTAGGATCTCCATTAGCTACTGCACATGCATAAGCTACTTTTCCTGGAGTTCACATAAAACAGTACTAGACAAGAACAATATAAGATATTACAAAACAAATAAATACAATATAAGTTATATATAGGAAAGACACCAAGAGACAACGAAAATACTATTTGCACACTATTCATATATACATATTAATATCCTTGTATACAGTATAGTTCAAATAGTTCTTTAGAAAGATCTGGATTACAATATGTTTTTAGAGCCAGGACAGGACAGCACTATGTTCGGGCCCCTCACCTCGCCCCTCTTCAGAGGACAGAGAAGTTTGTTGGTCATTCAACCCTGGATACTTTATCTTGGTTTATGGCCTTTTATCTGCTGGTCCAGATAAAATGCCAATGCCTAAACTTAGACCAGTGCAGGTTTGCCTTTGCGAAGACAAGATCTGGGTCAATGTATCCACATAATAGAGCCCCACAGTGGAGCTGTCATAATACCCATAAAACCTAGTGGTCAAACAAGGAAATATTTCCAATCGTTTTTCCACCATTCATTTTTCCCATAGGGGATTTTAGAAACACTTAAAATAAGGGCTGTGTTTCATGTAGATTTACTGAGGTGTGATGTTTTGATTACCATGTAAATCTCTCTTGGACAAGGTGACTTTTATAAATATATATATTAGAAGGTAATACATTTGTAATCCCAATTAAAGTTATATAAAGTTATATAAAAAATATATATATATTTGTCTGGTGAGACTGGCTTAGCACTGCAGGGTAAGCCAAGGCTTATTCTCAATGCTGTAGTATCCTGTCTACCCCTGAAGCTCCCAGTAATCCATTGTTTTGGATAAGGTGTTATCATGTCAGCTGGGCTATCCTGTGCAAGAAAGTCAACAAGGACAAAGAACCAATGAGCATTCACCACAGATCATAGGTTAACCCCAGACCTGCAGCATCAGTGAATCCAACCTGCTGTCCAATAACTCAATGTAGAAATCTAAATAACTGGAGAAAATACAATAGCCATAAAGAGAAGAGACAAAACATTAGAGGGCAATGGCTGTAGTCTCAATGGCTGTAGGATTGGAATCAATTTCTCCCACAGAAGTATCGCCGAAGATCCGAGTTGAAATAGTCTTGGTCATTTTCGATTGAGCTGACATATGCACAGTGAATGAAGTTTCTGCGAACGCGGGAACATTGCCTTTCAATTTCAATCAAGCTACAACGTGTATCTTGCGCCTTCTGCAATACGGATTGAATTCCCAACTACATTCTATTACCTACCTTGTTTATTAATCTAATTCATCTTTTTAAAAGCGAATGGTCAGTGGTCCAGAACATAATTACAAATACTTTGTACACTGCAAATTGACCGCAATAAACCCAAACAGATATAGAATTTGACAAAAACATAATAATATCAAACCTAGATTACATTGAGAAACGATCACATCGTCTCTCTATTTAGTAAATGCAAGGAAATACAGATTTCCTAAAATAGGTACAGATTTCCTAAAATAAAATCACCTGGAGCTAATTTCCTGGTGTTTTTACAGTTTCTGATGTTCGATAACAAAAAATAAATAACTGGTCAGAAAACTTATTGAAATCACCAGCCAATTCGGCCTGTGGACCACCAGTTGGGGAACCATATCGTCCCCCTCAGACTCACCATCATTCCAGTCTCTCTGCTTCTCATTAAAGAGTGGAGAAACACACAATGCCAATCAGCATCGATCCAGTGCATTGGTATCCGGTATCCAAGGAGGCCACAGTGTTCTGCAGGCCCAGTCTTTTCACTGTCGGCCAAATGGCCAATTCTCAAAGGGCCACTTCATGGTCAAGCAGGGCTTCCACCCAACATGGCAAGGACAACACATAGAGAAGGGAAGCTTTCGGTACCACTACCAGCTATGTCTCACTGAGAGATTTTTATTTTACCTTTATTTTACTAGGCAAGTCAGTTAAGAACACATTCTTATTTTCAATGACAGCCTAGGAACAGTGGGTTAACTGCCTGTTCAGGGGCAGAACGACAGATTTGTACCTTGTCAGCTCGGGGATTCGAACTTGCAACCTTTCGGTTACTAGTCCAACGCTCTAACCACTAGGCTACCCTGCCGCCCCAAGATAGAAGGAACATCTACTGTTCTTCACTATGGTCATGGAAATTCTTACATAGGGACACTCAAAGTCAATCTTAAATTAATAATCATTTATTTGTCAGCGTGCTGGAGAGGTTCCAACCATCTCAATGCACCGTAGTACACATTTCTCCGACAGAAAACTCTCCCGGGGCTGTCCCAACAGTTGCCTTATATATATATTATATACCGCGATACAGAGGCATGTTGTATTTGCATGTTTTACCATAATTAATTAACAATTACCGGTTTGTTCTATTCATGTGACCAATACTGTTTCATAACATGTGATAGACCAACACCCCACGAGGCTTCTCCTCTCTAAACTGAGACTTTGAAACTGAGAAATCTTTATTTTGTTCTCAAAACACGGTCATTCGTTCAAAAAAAAATGGTCTGTGCGTAATGCTAAATTGCAGCTACTGATAGGTGTGATTTGTACAGTCAGCCACTTGCGTGGACAAGGAAATTGGATATTAGAACTGAACATGAATAGAACACAGAAATTAGTTATAAGAATAGCACAACATTTCCCTCACTCGATATATTGTGAAAAAGGGATTGATATGATATTTTGGAGTAGTTGCTGTTTTAAGAGTAAAGGCTTGACATCAGGCACATTTTTCCATTAACATCAAATCAAATAAAATGTATTTATATAGCCCTTCGTACATCAGCTGATATCTCAAAGTGCTGTACAGAAACCCAGCCTAAAACCCCAAACAGCAAGCAATGCAGGTGTAGAAGCACAGGATTGCAATGCGTAAAGAGTTCACTCATGAATCATGAGCAAAGCTTCTAGAACACAGTAGTATGTGAGTGACCCTCTCTTGTGGTTCAGTAGTATGTGAGTGACAGTCTGTTGTGGTTCAGTAGTATGTGAGTGACAGTCTGTTGTGTACAGTAGTATGGGAGTCACCCTCGCATGGATAATGGCGCTGGAGGGTGGGGCAGCCATTTTACGGGCTACTAACCAACTGTGCTATTTTGTTTGTTATTTCACATTGTTTGTAACTCATTTTGTACATAATGTTGCTGCTACTGTCTCTTCTGATTAAAGAAGCAATAAAATTGGCCTTCTTTAGACTAGTTGAGTATCTGGTGCATTGGCATTTGTGGGTTCTCAACCCGCTTCATGAGATAGTCACCTGAAATGCATTTCAATTAACTGGTGTGCTTTCTTAAAAGCTAATTTGTGGAATTTCAAATCAAATCAAATCTTCTTTCCTTCTTAATGCATTTGAGCCAATCAGTTGTGTTGTGACAAGGTAGGGGGTATACAGAAGATAGCGGTATTTGGTAAAAGACCAAGTCCATATTATGGAAGAATAGCTCAAATAAGCAAAGAAAAACGACAATTCATCATTACTTTAAGACATAAAGGTCAGTCAATATGGAACATTTCAAGAAATTTGAAAGTTTCCTCAAGTGCAGTCGCAAAAACCATCAAGCGCTATGATGAAACTGGCTCTCATGAGGACTGCTACAGGAATGGAAGACCCAGAGTTACCTCTTCTGCAGAGGATAAGATCATTAGAGTTACCAGCCTCAAATTGCAGCCAAGGCCTCCCGGGTGGCGCAGTGGTTAAGGGCGCTGTACTGCAGCGCCAGCTGTGCCACCAGAGACCCTGGGTTCCCGCACAGGCTCTGTCGTAACCGGCCGTGACCGGGAGGTCCGTGGGGCGACGCACAATTGGCCTAGCGTCGTCCGGGTTAGGGAGGGCTTGGCCGGTAGGGATATCCTTGTCTCATCACGCACCAGCAACACCTGTGGTGGGCCGGGCGCAGTGCACGCTAACCAAGGTTGCCAGGAGCACGGTGATTCCTCCGACACATTGGTGCGGCTGGCTTCCGGGTTGGATGCGCACTGTGTTAAGAAGCAATGCGGCTTGGTTGGGTTGTGTATCGGAGGACGCATGACTTTCAACCTTCGTCTCTCCCGAGCCCGTACGGGAGTTGTAGCGATGAGACAAGATAGTAGCTACTAAACAATTGGATACCATGAAATTGGGGAGAAAAAGGGGTAAATAAATAAATAATAATAAATTGCAGCCAAAATAAATGCTCTACAGAGTTCAAGTAACGACACATCAACTGTTCAGAGGAGACTGCGTGAATCAGGCCTTCATCGTCGAGTTTCTGCAAAGAAACCATTACTAAAGGACACCAATAAGAAGAAGAGACTTGCTTTGGCAAGGAAACACGAACAATGGACATTAGACCGGTGGAAATGTGTCCTGTGGTCTGGAGTCCAAATTGGAGATTTTTGGTTACAACCTCCATGTCTTTGTGAGACGCAGTGTGGGTGAATGTTATCCGCATTTGTATTTCCCATCGTAAAGCATGGAGGAGGAGGTGTTATGGTGTGGTTGTGCTTTGCTGGTGACACTGTCTGTGATTTTTTCAGAATTCAAGGCACACTTAACAAGCATAGCTACCACAGTATTCTGCAGCGATACGCCATCCCATCTGGTTTTGGCTTCGTGGGACTATCATTTGTTTTTCAACAGGACAATGACCCAACACTCCTCCAGGCTGTGTAAGGGCTATTTTACAAAGAAGGAGAGTGATGGAGTGCTGCATTAGATGACCTGGCCTCCACAATCCCCTGACTTTAACCAAATTGCGATGGTTTGGGATGAGTCGGGGGGTGAAGGAAAAGCAGCCAACAAGTGCTCAACATATGTGGGAACTCCTTCAAGACTGTTGGAAAAGCATTCCAGGTGAAGCTGGTTGAGAGAATGCCAAGAGTGTGCAAAGCTGTCATCAAGACAAAGAGTGGCTATTTGAAGAATATCAAATATATTATGACTTGTTTAACACTCCTTTGGTTACTACATGATTCCATATGTGTTATTTCATAGTTTTGAGGTCTTCACTAGTATTCTACAATGTAGAAAATAGTAAAAATAATGAAAAACCATTGAATGTGTAGGTGTTCTAAAACTTTTGACCGGTAATGTATATTACCACCACACAACAATAATACAATGTACATGTGTGTAGAGTGTGTGTGCTAGCGTGTGTCTGTACCTGTGTGTGTGTCTCTTCACAGTCCATAAGGTGTATTTTATCTGTTATTTAAATCTGATTCTACTGCTTGCATCAGTTACCTGATGTGGAATAGAGTTCCATGTAGTCATGGCTCTGTGTAGTATTGTGCGCCTCCCATAGTCTGTTCTGGACGTGAAGTTATCCCTTGCCATACTATCTAAATATACTCATACTCATAATATACCCATACTCATCTAAAACTAACTGCAGCTCTTTGTTAAGTATTGCAGTCATTAGTCATTAGTAAAGATTATAAAAAGTAAGGGGCCTTGACAGCTGCTCTGGGGAATTCCTGATTCTACCTGGATTATGTTGGCGATGCTTCCATTAAGGAACACCCTCTGTGTTCTGTTAGACAGGTAACTCTTTATCCACAATATAGCAGGGGGTGTAAAGCCATAAGATATACGTTTTTATAGCAGCAGACTATGATCGATAATTTCAAAAGTCGCAAAACAGCCCCACAATATTTTTATCATTCATTTCTCTCAGCCAAGCATCAGTCATTTGTGTAAGTGCTGTGCTTGTAGAATGTTCATCCCTATAAGCATCCTGAAAGTCTGTTGGCAATTTGTTTACTGTAAAATAGCATTGTTTCTGGTCAAACGCAAGTTTGGTAACAGGCTGATTGGTTGGCTGTTTGAGCCACTAAAGGGGGCTGTACTATTCTTGGGTAGCGGAATGAATTCAGCTTCCCTTCAGGCTTGAGGGCACACATTTTCTAGTAGGCTTAGATTGAAGATGTGGCAAATAGGAGTGGCAATATCGTCCACTATTATCCTCAGTAATTTCAATCCACCTTCGAGGTAATATGTCCTTTTCTACAAATGTCCATTTAGGCTTATATAAGAGGTTTACCACTGAGAAGACGTAGCCGAGTGCCCTATTTCACAGGGGCAGACACATTTAATTGTGCTGAATTCCTCCGTTTGCTCAACAGCAGTAGCTTAGATCTTCACTTCCTGTGGAATTGTTGGTAAAAACCCATTTGTTGACTGGGGTTTTATTGGGGAATCTATGTGACTTGTAAGACTACAATCAGCAGCTTGTTGAGAGTGAGGAGAGAGAGAGAGAGAGGGGCGCTAAGGGAGCCAGTTTTACATGGCAGGATAGTTGAGTAGCTCTCCAATGTCACTATGGAGATAGAAGAGTCTATTTCAATCAGCCTCTCAGAGACATTTTCTCTGGAGTTACACAGCAATAGCTATCATGTAAGTCATGTTACACTGTTATTACATGTTAAAAATGTGCATAGGCTCATATTTTCATATAGGTCAAATCTACTGATATCAACAATCTGTATTTAGATCATAAGACAGTTAATTAAAAATAATAGTGTAAAATCATGTGCTCCAAATTTCTCAGAATATAATAATTAATTTCCTCCAATGGAACTATTATTGTTGGCCAGGGTTTCCCCTTAACCTGGAGGAGCAAATAATGTAGTAGGCAAAACATTCAAAGAAGATTATACTGCCAAACATTATTTTCACAACTGTACAGATCTCAAGAATCTAGTGCTTTTTTTTACACCTTGCACTAACATGTGAGATCTGTGATCTGCTCAATACCCAGCTAGCACATTTGGTTCCTTAGAAGTTGTGGGAACGTTTTGGTTTTCCATTGGTTCTGGGAACAAAGCCACATGTTTTCTGACCGGTTAAAGGGAATGTTAAGAAAACCACGAGGAAACATGAAGAATATGTTATGCTGAAGTCCTGAAATTCTCACAGAAGAACGTTGTTTCTTCACGTACTCGGGAACAATTTGAGAACATTACTTTAAATAGAACCATGGGGAAAATGTAGGAAATGTTCAGTACTTTCAGAAGTACTGAAATTCTATAAGAAACATATGGTTCTCAGAACGTTGTGGGATGGTTGTATGCAAAATAACCACAGGACAACCACGCTCTCACCAAACTGTAAGAAACATATGGTTCTCAGAACGTTGTGGGATGGTTGTATGCAAAATAACCACAGGACAACCACGCTCTCACCAAACTGTAAGAAACATATGGTTCTCAGAACGTTGTGGGATGGTTGTATGCAAAATAACCACAGGACAACCACGCTCTCACCAAGCTATAAGAAACATATGGTTCTCAGAATATCATGTGCTAGGTGTGCACAGTGTATTAATCCATCTACTGTGTCCGCATTGTGACCAGATTAGCTGGCACCTCTCTGTATGCAAATTATTTGACAGATATTCTTTCGAAACAATATGGATTTATTTATTTTAAGAACATTTCTGATGCCATAAGTCAAAGGTGCTATCTGGCAATGATTTTAGAGGTCGGTTTAATGATGATTTAAAATGTTTGACGATCCAGATCTGTCTACACTTGATTGATATACAGACACAACGCAAGCCTGACTACCTACCAGGAAGATCTGATCACAATGTGTTTGTCGTTCACCAAGTTTGTGGTCCATTCAAATCATCGATCCAAAAGTCGGTTTGTGGGTAGGTATTATAACAAACATGATATCCATTTATATTCAAAAGTAGACCAAATTAAAAATGTAATTTGTTGAGACGTCTAGTGACGTTGTTTCTGAAAAGCCATATAATATCTACCCATACTCCCCTCCAACAAGGAACTATAACACCGTATCACTGTTACCAATGTCAATGAACCATTTTCAACATTTTTTATTTCTTCAGCACTGTATCCTCCCGTATTACAGTATTCCTCTAAAACAAACAGATCAAAGTATAAAGGAGGAGAGGGTGTGTGAGAGGGGTGAGGTAATCATTTGGAATTGTAAATAAAAGCCTCTTGGAACACAGCACCAATCACCGTCATGTTTACTGAGTCACAGGGAAAATGGCAGGAAAAGAGTACTGGCCGGGCACAAGCCTAAGAGGCACAGGAACTAGTGCATACCATGTTGTAGGACAAGAGTCAAACTTCTGTCCTTATTAAACAAGACTTGGTCTTGGATTCAGACTTGACATAACTCTGATAGTTTGGACAAATGTGAAGAAGTGATTGAAGAATAAGACAAATGTGAACTTGCTTATACAGTGCCTTGCGAAAGTATTCGGCCCCCTTGAACTTTGCGACCTTTTGCCACATTTCAGGCTTCAAACATAAAGTTATAAAACTGTATTTTTTTGTGAAGAATCAACAACAAGTGGGACACAATCATGAAGTGGAAGACATTTATTGGATATTTCAAACTTTTTTAACAAATCAAAAACGGAAAAATTGGACATGCAAAATTATTTGCACTGTAGATATGAATACATGCAAAACTCTTTGTCAAGAATGAGTATTTAGTTTAAAAACTTCTATGAGATCGGTGTCCCTATACCAGGCAAGTTGTTGCTCAATATGCGATAATGTGACTAGAAAACGTTGTATACAATAGCCAACCTTCCGGGACATAGACATGTCTTATATAGGTAGAAAAATTTTATTATTGTTTGAGGATAGTGCACAACAACAAAACACTTATATCACTGCAACTGGTTTGACACATTCACCTCTGAAGGTAAATTGTGTACTTACATTCAGTAATCTTGTTCTGATTTTCCATCCTGAGGGTCCCAGAGATAAAATGTAGAGTAGTTTTGTTTGACAAAATACATTTTTCTATACAAATGTAGGAACTGGTGTTTACAGTTTGACCCCACCGCTGTCTCTGGCTCCACACCCACCCCGCCCGGCTATCTAGATGTGTTAAGGTTAGTGTTTAAGCTAATGATTCATCATGTATGATGTTACTGTGTGTGTGTAAATTTTCTTTTTTTAATAACATAGCATTTTTGTATGTTCTCTGTAGTTATGTACTTGAAAATGTATACATTGACCAAATCGGCACATTTGGGCAAACTCCTGGCAGACTTGATGCAAAATATTGTGTATTGAGGTAATTCTTCCCTGTATCAGGCTGAAACTTTACACACCCACTGCTGCCATCTTGTGGACAAAATCTAAATTACACATAGGATCCTATCTTAATGTATGGCCTTTCTCTTGCATTTCAAAGATGATGGAACAAAAAATAAATAAATATGCACGTTTTTTTGTTTGTATTATCTTTTACCAGATCTAATGTGTTATAAATATATTTTATTTTATTCTCCAACATTAATTTCACATTTCCACAAACTTCAAATTGTTTCCTTTCAAATGGTATCAATAATATGCATTTCCTCGCTTCATGTCCTGAGCTACAGACAGTTAGATTTGGGTATGTCATTTTAGGTGAACATTTAAAAAAAGAGTCCGATCTACAGTCCCAAAGAGATAACAGATGGCCTCCCTTTCCATTATCATTGACTGAGTATGTGTTCTATTCGATGACTCAAATACAATCTCAGAGAGATCTATTGTTATTTTATTGTTTTATTGTTGTGGTAATAAAATAAAATAAACTTTGGCTTGTTTAGTAAACATTTCTTAAAACTGAATCGTTGGTTGAGGGCATGTAAGTAAGCATTTTTTTTTTTTTTTCTTTTTTTTTTAACCTTTATTTAACCAGGCAAGTCAGTTAAGAACACATTCTTATTTTCAATGAGGGCCTGGGAACAGTGGGTTAACTGCCTGTTCAGGGGCAGTTCTACACCTGTTGGTGTAGAACTGGTCAATTCTACACCTGTTGTATTTGCTTAATTCTGTCCAATCTTTCTGTGAATTATTTGGCTGTGCCAACAGATGCTGAGGTTATAACATGAACCACATGACAGATCATAGATTCCTACAGAAATGTCACTTTGAGAATGTGCTTTTGAGCTCATTTTTAAAGTCATGGAACACTGCCATCTGTTTTATCATTACAGAACTTGTGGAAAAGGAGGTTTCACTGCCATCTGTTTTATCATTACAGAACTTATGGAAAAGGAGGTTTCACTGCCATCTGTTTTATCATTACAGAACTTGTGGAAAAGGAGGTTTCACTGCCATCTGAAACCAGATAAAGAGGAACCTTATTGTTTACCACGTACCACAAGATGCCTTCAAAATAACATGCCATGTGTTTATCCCTTTAAAGAATGCCTAAAACTAAACATTGCACTACGATGAAGCATAAAAACAAATGAAAACATCTGTTGTCTGAATTGAAGTGTCTACTTTAGGCTATATGGAATGTGACTAGCTGTTTAATCCTTCTAACATGAGACAAAAGTTCCTAACAAATACAATTTAAATGCATTTATACTTTGTTGAACATCAAGCTTCAGAGTAATAAGCCTGCTTCACAAGAAATGATAGAGTGAGATGCATATGATTATGGTCAGCTTTGGATCTCATTGGATATTCATGAGGACCAATCAGTAGTCCTATACTGTGATGTTGGAGAGACAAATACAGGAGAATCAGACCAACAGTAGATGTATAGCATATAGAACACCAGAATCAGACCAATAGTAGATGTATAGCATATAGAACACCAGAATCAGACCAACAGTAGATGTTTAGCATATAGAACACCAGGAGAATCAGACCAACAGTAGAGGTATAGCATATAGAACACCAGGAGAATCAGACCAACAGTAGAGGTATAGCATATAGAACACCAGGAGAATCAGACCAACAGTAGAGGTATAGCATATAGAACACCACACCGCATTCGTTCACTGGGGTAATGCAATCACACTTCCAGTTTGGAACTCAGGAGAGGCGGGCAAGGCCCAGAGCCCCTGAGATCTCTGGGCCTTATATTCTTTCAAATGACTAGAGGGCTTCATCTCAATCACAAGACATTACAAGACATGCACTTTGGGGAAAAAATCACTATGCAGAGTCCTACAGTTAAAAAATCGGTCAGGGATGTGAGGATAAAAATAATTTGACATGAATATCAGAATAATGTCTGTCAGGGCACAGAGGGACACCACATTCTGAGGAACGCTATGAAGCGGACGGCCATTATATGAACATCAAAGCAGACAGTTGTGATGGGGCGGCCATGTTGACCTACTCAGGAAGGTCAGGGGAAGTGGCCATGTGTGTGTGTGTTCATGCGTGCATGTGTGTGTGTTGAACTGAGCTCATGTAATTTATCACCCATATGGCCCCAGGGAGAGGGCACTCAGAAAACAGATACACTTTGGGGGCTAGGGAAGGGAGGATGAAGTTATATCTACAACTATCTCTCTGAGGCCCCGTGGAACAGAGAATAAACTAAGAAAGCTTTGTAATAAACCAAAGGGCTGAAAATGAGCAATATACTGCAAGGAGTGTAAAACTACGAGCTGTGATATGCTGGAAATCAGTGTTGCTGTGACTGCTGGGGTAACTTTTAGATGTCTCTTTTCTTTACAGTTGTTGGATTGGTATCTGTACAATTAGACACATTTAAAGAGAAAGACTTTGAATAAGTCTAAAGGAGAAGATATGTGTGGTAAGCAATGTGACAGAGGCACAAGTCCTGTCACATCTGCTGCCTCTGGTTTGTGGCAGGGTTTTGGGGGTAAAGAGCCTCGGAGCGGTCAGATCTTAGGGAATCAAGATATCCCTCTAGTGGTGTGGGGGCTGTGCTTTGGCAAAGTGGGTGGGATTATATCCTTCCTGTTTGGCCCGGTCCAGGGGTATCATCGGATGGGGCCACAGTGTCTCCTGACCCCTCCTGTCTCAGCCTCCAGGATTTATGCTGCAGTAGTTTCTGTGTCGGGGGGCTAGGGTCAGTTTGTTATATCTGGAGTACTTCTCCAGTCTTATCCGGTGTCCTGTGTGAATTTAAGTATGCTCTCTCTAATTCTCTCTTTCTTTCTCTCTCTCGTAGGACCTGAGCCCTAGGACCATGCCTCAGGACTACCTGGCATGATGACTCCTTGCTGTGTTCAGTCCACCTGACCGTGCTGCTGCTCCAGTTTCAACTGTTCTGCCTGCGGCTATGGAATCCTGACCTGTTCGCCGGACGTGCTACCTGTCCCAGGCCTATTATTTGACCATGCTGGTCATTTATGAACATTTGAGCATCTTGGCCATGTTCTGTTATAATCTCCACCAGGCACAGCCAGAAGAGGACTGGCCACCCCACATAGCCTGGTTCCTCTCTAGGTTTCTTCCTAGGTTTTGGCCTTTCTAGGGAGTTTTTCCTAGCCAACGTGATTCAACACCTGCATTGTTTGCTGTTTGGGGTTTTAGACTGGATTTCTGTACAGCACTTTGAGATATCAGCTGATGTACGAAAGGCTATATAAATACATTTGATTTGATTTGAATCAGACAGCCTTTTTCGGAGAAGAGTAAAACAAAAAGCATCTAAGCAGACCCTTGTGCCTTTAAAGATAATTGGGTCACTGAAACTCTCCCAATCTCACTAGCTGACACTGGAGGAGACGCAGAACCAAGGAGGCATTTATCTGGTACAGTAGAGTCTTTAGAGAGGGCGACTGTCCTCAGTCAAAAATCAAAAGTAGAAGGACAACTCTGAAGTAGGAGGTACTGATACACAACCTAAACATTTGTTCGAGCAAAATATGCCCGGCCAAATGAGTATGGATCAGAAGCAGAAAGACCATCAGGGTAGCCTGCTCAGGCAGCACCAAAGATCGACCTAGTCTTAAATCAAACACATGCTGAATACATTACTTACATTACTTTACATTACCTTTCATATGGCCGAGATGGCCACGGGCAGACGCAACCTGACAATGTACCCAGCTAGCACATTTGGTTCTCATCCAAGCATATCTTGCACCAGTCCCATAAAGTTGTGGGGAGGTTGTATGCTAAGTACCCATAGGACAACCAGGCTCTCATCAAGCTATAAGAAACATATGGTTTTAAGGTATGTGATAGCTGCATAGTGTACTCTAACTGAATGGTATGTGATTGAGCTTCACACGGGCAGGCAGCTACACTATTAATCTGTTACGAACTGCAGAAATAAATGGTGCTATGTTAACATACTGGTGTTCGGAAAATTGTAGTAGAAAACCAGTGTAAATCACTGCTGATCTAACTAGCATTTTCATGCATTATAGCCTGGTGATCCCCGCTGCGACTGACCTGGAGTCTGTTTAGACAGACAGACAGACAGACAGACAGACAGACAGACAGACAGACAGACAGAACTGTCCTTTCCTACACACATAATCAGAACTAATCAATCCCTTCCTTTCTCCAGAGATAAAACGTTCCACACCAACATACCACACGCTGACTAGAGTCTGACACATTAGTCATCATGGCCCACCTCAAGCGTTCTAAACGGATGAAATGGAAAGTATGACACAAAAACAAATGTTAAATACTGCAAACGCCAGCAGTTCTTCAAGATTAAACCCCCCGAGATTAAGTTTCACCCGAAACAAATGTCCAGGAATGTAGCATCCAGATTATTTCTCTCATTCAATATCTGAGAAATCTTAAAATGGAGATGCATTTCAACTGAGGATTTGGCCCAATATCCTTTATGAGTGGTGAGGGTATTCTCAAAAGCAATGAGGGTATTCTCTATAGCAAGTAGGGTATTCTCTATAGCAATGAGGGTATTCTCTATAGCAATGAGTGTATTCTCTATAGCAATGAGGGTATTCTCTATAGTAATGAGGGTATTCTCTATAGTAATGAGGGTATTCTCTATAGCAATGAGGGTATTCTCTATAGTAATGAGGGTATTCTCTATAGTAATGAGGGTATTCTCTATAGTAATGAGGGTATTCTCTATAGTAATGAGGGTATTCTCTATAGTAATGAGGGTATTCTCTATAGCAATGAGGGTATTCTCTATAGCAAGTAGGGTATTCTCTATAGCAATGAGGGTATTCTCTATAGTAATGAGGGTATTCTCTATAGTAATGAGGGTATTCTCTATAGTAATGAGGGTATTCTCTATAGTAATGAGGGTATTCTCTATAGTAATGAGGGTATTCTCTATAGCAATGAGGGTATTCTCTATAGTAATGAGGGTATTCTCTATAGTAATGAGGGTATTCTCTATAGCAAACAGGGTATTATTCTGCTCTATACATTTGGCAGCTTCCTTATTAATAGAGTGGAATAACATAGCTAAGTGGGAATATGTTAGTTATTTCAGTGCAACCAATTTCCGCAAATGTTTAGCTATTTTTGGCAATGTTTTTCTGTAAACAGTTCAGAGAAGTGTTCATCATTATAATATTCTAACTGGGCAAAAAGTGACAAGCCCTTCAGAGGGCAACATGCATTTCTGGTCCACAAGTCTATACTGCCATCTGGGGGTTCATTCCATACAGCAAATTATACATTTGAAATGTTTTTGTCAGCTTTGTCATTCCATTGTAATGATGCTGAACCTCTCTGCGGTGACCCATGAACATCTACAAGCAATGTACAGAAGAGAGTTTGAAAACACATGTCAGTTTTAGGACAAGGACATTCATCTTCCAGTATCAAATGTATTGAATACATCTAGCATAATTATTTCTTATCTGAATTACAAACCCATTACTTTAACCTTTCCTATTATTCATTTACTATAACAGCAAATTACAGAAACAATATTGAAAAAATATATATCCTGACACTACAAAACAAAGCAATAGAAAATATGTATACCATTTTCAATAATGATCTCAATCATTTGTACGTTTCAGGATGACATCACATAATCTGAATCTATATGACAGAAGAAAGAGCATTGTTTTCTGGGATTTGATCAAATTGGTTGTCAATAGTAACTATTGTGAACAACACCATAAGACTGGAGCTCAGACTCGTTCTGAGACAATAACATTTAGGGAGCATTTTGGGGGATGACAAAACTTTGTAAGTGTAATGAGTGTAAGGACAGCAGTCTTTCCATTAGAAGGCCCTTACATCAAGTACAAACATTGCTTTGTGAAACTAGAAGCTCTGACACTTGATGAAATCCTCTCTATTGAGTTGAAATGCATTCATATCAATGTCAACAACTATCGTGAAACTTACATTTACTCTAGAGTACAAAGTAATCTGAAACACATCCAAAACAATAGGATTATGTGACTAAATGCCAAACTTTTGACTACTTTAATACACATAAGGGAATTTGTCCCAATACTTTTGGTCCCCTAAAATGGTGGGACTGTGAACAAAAAGAGCTGTGAATTCTAAACAGTTCACCCGATATGGATGAACAAACCTGACAAATTAAAGCTGACAGTCTGCACTTCAAACCCAAAGTTCTTGAGTACAGAGCCATAAGAACAAGAAATGTGTCACTGTCCCAACATGTTTGGAGCTCACTGTACATGCCTAAATAGTATCATTGAGGATGTATGACTTATAAAATATGGTTTCATTTAATTTGCTCTGCTAAACCTACCCTTTGGAATGCCTTCTAAAGCAACAGTAAATATGTTCAGTTATTAAGTGATATCTCAAAAATCTTTCTCACGACAGCACATTGGTAGTAATCAGTGGCAAATATCAAAGCTAAGCAGGGCTGGGCTTCATTAAAACTCTGGATGGGAGACTAAATGATTAGCAGTAGATAGATCCACTCTCCAGATAGTAGATATGACATTGAGGATCTGACATTGTTACAAAGGCACAAATTCAACATATTTTATACAAGGTTTGTCTATGTGGAAATGTGGTTACTGTGACGACGTAATTATACCCTCAAAACAACATGTGACCTTTTTTTTAAATCCAATGCATTTTCCATGTAGATTCCAAGTCACAATACACTGACACATTTTGTTGAAACAACATTGATTCAACCAATTTGTGCCCAGTGGGAAGCACTATAGCCGTGTTCCAGACTACCTACATTGCAGACTTCTGCCTGCATATTTGAAAGATTACAAGTTGTGGCAGGTTTTAATGAGCAATCCTCAACTGCACAGCTCAGGTTATCTGTAGCAGATTGTAAAAAAAGACCTGCAGAAGAAAAGAGGGCAGGATAACATACTACCAAGGATAACATACTACAAATGATAACATATCACCAAGGATAACATACTACAAATGATAACATATCACCAAGGATAACATATCACCAAGGATAACATACTACAAATGATAACATATCACCAAGGATAACATATCACCAAGGATAACATACTACCAAGGATAACATATCACCAAGGATAACATACTACCAAGGATAACATAGTACCAAGGATAACATACTACAAATGATAACATATCACCAAGGATAACATACTACCAAGGATAACATAGTACCAAGGATAACATATCACCAAGGATAACATACTACAAATGATAACATATCACCAAGGATAACATAGTACCAAGGATAACATATCACCAAGGATAACATACTACAAATGATAACATATCACCAAGGATAACATACTACCAAGGATAACATTGTAAAAATGATAACATATCACCAAGGATAACATATCACCAAGGATAACATACTACAAATGATAACATAGTACCAAGGATAACATATCACCAAGGATAACATATCACGAAGGATAACATACTACAAATGATAACATATCACCAAGGATAACATATCACCAAGGATAACATATCACCAAGGATAACATATCACCAAGGATAACATACTACAAATGATAACATATCACCAAGGATAACATACTACAAATGATAACATATCACCAAGGATAACATACTACCAAGGATAACATACTACCAAGGATAACATAGTACCAAGGATAACATATCACCAAGGATAACATACTACCAAGGATAACATAGTACCAAGGATAACATACTACAAATGATAACATATCACTAAGGATAACATACTACCAAGGATAACATATCACCAAGGATAACATATCACCAAGGATAACATATCACCAAGGATAACATATCACCAAGGATAACATACTACAAATGATAACATATCATCAAGGATAACATACTACCAAGGATAACATATCACCAAGGATAACATACTACCAAGGATAACATATCACCAAGGATAACATACTACAAATGATAACATATCACCAAGGATAACATACTACAAATGATAACATATCACCAAGGATAACATATCACCAAGGATAACATATCACCAAGGATAACATACTACAAATGATAACATATCACCAAGGATAACATATCACCAAGGATAACATATCACCAAGGATAACATACTACAAATGATAACATATCACCAAGGATAACATACTACAAATGATAACATATCACCAAGGATAACATACTACCAAGGATAACATACTACCAAGGATAACATAGTACCAAGGATAACATATCACCAAGGATAACATACTACCAAGGATAACATAGTACCAAGGATAACATACTACAAATGATAACATATCACTAAGGATAACATACTACCAAGGATAACATATCACCAAGGATAACATACTACCAAGGATAACATATCACCAAGGATAACATACTACCAAGGATAACATATCACCAAGGATAACATATCACCAAGGATAACATACTACAAATGATAACATATCATCAAGGATAACATACTACCAAGGATAACATATCACCAAGGATAACATACTACCAAGGATAACATATCACCAAGGATAACATATCGCCAAGGATAACATACTACAAATGATAACATATCACCAAGGATAACATACTACAAATGATAACTTATCACCAAGGATAACATATCACCAAGGATAACATAGTACCAAGGATAGCATATCACCAAGGATAACATATCACCAAGGATAACATACTACCAAGGATAACATAGTAAAAATGATAACATATCACCAAGGATAACATACTACAAATGATAACATACTACCAAGGATAACATAGTACCAAGGATAACATACTACAAATGATAACATATCACCAAGGATAACATATCACCAAGGATAACATATCACCAAGGATAACATATCACCAAGGATAACATATTACCAAGGATAACATACCACAAATTATAACATATCACCAAGGATAACATATCACCAAGGATAACATATCACCAAGGATAACATACTACAAATGATAACATATCACCGAGGATAACATACTACAAATGATAACATATCACCAATGATAACATATCACCAAGGATAACATACTACCAAGGATAACATACTACCAAGGATAACATAGTACCAAGGATAACATATCACCAAGGATAACATACTACCAAGAATAACATAGTACCAAGGATAACATACTACAAATGATAACATATCACTAAGGATAACATACTACCAAGGATAACATATCACCAAGGGTAACATACTACCAAGGATAACATATCACCAAGGATAACATATCACCAAGGATAACATATCACCAAGGATAACATACTGCAAATGATAACATATCATCAAGGATAACATACTACCAAGGATAACATATCACCAAGGATAACATACTACCAAGGATAACATATCACCAAGGATAACATATCACCAAGGATAACATACTACAAATGATAACATATCACCAAGGATAACATACTACAAATGATAACATATCACCAAGGATAACATATCACCAAGGATAACATAGTACCAAGGATAACATATCACCAAGGGTAACATATCGCCAAGGATAACATACTACCAAGGATAACATACTACCAAGGATAACATACTACAAATGATAACATACTACAAATGATAACATATCACCAAGGATAACATACTACCAAGGATAACATAGTACCAAGGATAACATATCACCAAGGATAACATACTACCAAGGATAACATACTACCAAGGATAACATAGTACCAAGGATAACATATCACCAAGGATAACATATCACCAAGGATAACATATCACCAAGGATAACATAGTACCAAGGATAACATATCACCAAGGATAACATCGTACCAAGGATAACATACTACAAAGGATAACATACTACCAAGGATAACATAGTACCAAGGATAACATATCACCAAGGATAACATATCACCAATGATAACATACTACCAAGGATAACATACTACAAATGATAACATACTGCAAATGATAACATATCACCAAGGATAACATACTACCAAGGATAACATAGTACCAAGGATAACATATCACCAAGGATAACATACTACCAAGGATAACATAGTACCAAGGATAACATACTACCAAGGATACCATATCACCAAGGATAACATACTACCAAGGATAACATACTACCAAGGATACCATATCACCAAGGATAACATATCACCAAGGATAACATACTACCAAGGATAACATACTACCAAGGATAACATAGTACCAAGGATAACATATCACCAAGGATAACATACTACAAAGGATAACATACTACCAAGGATAACATATCACCAAGGATAACATATCACCAAGGATAACATATCACCAAGGATAACATAGTACCAAGGATAACATATCACCAAGGATAACATACTACCAAAGATAACATATCACCAAGGATAACATATCACCAAGGATAACATAGTACCAAGGATAACATATCACCAAGGATAACATATCACCAAGGATAACATACTACAAATGATAACATATCACCAAGGATAACATACTACCAAGGATAACATACTACCAAGGATAACATACTACCAAGGATAACATACTACCAAGGATAACATACTACAAATGATAACATATCACCAAGGATAACATACTACCAAGGATAACATACTACAAAGGATAACATACTACCAAGGATAACATATCACCAAGGATAACATACTACCAAGGATAACATACGACCAATGATAACATACTACAAATGATAACATATCATCAATGATAACATATCACCAAGGGTAACATATCACCATGGGTAACATATGTAACATATCACCATGGGTAACATATCACCAAAGAATCATATCACCAATGATAACACACCACCAAGGATAACATATCACCAAGGATAACATATCACCAATGAAAACATATCACCAAGACAACATATCATCAAGGGTAACATACTACCAAGGGTAACATATCACCAAGGATAACATACTACCAAGGATAACATATCACCAAGACAACATACCACTAAGGATAACATACTACCAAGGGTAACATATCACCAAGGATAACATAACACCCAGGATAACATATCAGTAAGGATAACATATCCCTACGGATAATGTATCACCAAGGATAACATATCCCCAAGGATAACATATCACCAAGGATAACATATCACCAAGGATAACATACTACCAAGGATAACATATCACCAACGATAATGTATCACCCAGGATAACATATCAGCAAGGATAACATATCACCAAGGATAACGTATCACCTAGGATAACATGCCACCAAGGATAACACACTACCAAGGATAACAAATCAGCAAGGATAACGTACCATCAAGGATAACATACAACCAAGGATAACATACTACCAAGGATAACAAATCACCAAGGATAACATATCATCCACATTTACTGGTAGGTCAGTTTCACTCTATTAAATGAGCATGATGATGTGGCCGCTTTTTACATTCCTGCTAAGCTCCACAGTGTTGTCCCACCTACACGTCTTTAATGCACGCCATGGTGGCTTGCTCGCATGTGTGTGTGTGGACACAGGGCTGTGGGTTGCAGTAGGCATAAGGGCCTATTCTATTATCAGTCCAAGCATATGTGAAGTACAGGGAGACAGGGAGTGCGTCCGAGATGAGTTTCAGAGAATGTCTTGAAATGATGTACATGTGACATGTCAATGGACCAGTGGAGAGTCAGATTTGCAAAATGGAGGGCAAGGTTGAGCTTTGTACACGTCTCTATGTGTGGAGTAAAAGTGGTCTAGAGTTTTATTTCCTTTGGTTGCACATGTTACATGCTGGTAGAAATGAGGTAAAATGGATTTAAGTTTTCCTGCATTAAAGTCCCCGGCCACTAGGAGTGCTGTCTCAGGATGAGCATTTTCTTGTATGCTTATGGCCTTATACAGCTAGTTGAGTGCAGACTTAGTGCCAGCATTGGTTTGTGGTAGACAGTCATGAAGAGGACAGGACAGCGCCTATTTCCCCTCAGCAGACTGAAAAGATTTGGCATGGGTCCTCAGATCCTCAATTTTTTTTTTTACAGCTGCACCATTGAGAGCATGACTGGTTGCATCACCGCCTGGTATGGCAACTGCTCAGCCTCTGACCGAAAGGCGCTACAGAGGGTAGTGCGTACAGCCCAGTACATCATTGGGGCCAAGCTTCCTGCCATCCAGGACATCTATACCAGGCGGTGTCAGAGGAATTCCCTAAAAATTGCCAAAGACTCTAGCCACCCTAGTCATAGATTGTTCTCTCTGCTACCACACAGCAAGCGGTACCTGAGCACCAAGTTTAGGTCCAAGAGGCTTCTGAACAGCTTCTACCCCCAAGCCATAAGACTCCTGAACAGTTAATCAAATGGCTACCCAGAATATTTGCTTTGTTTCCCCAAAAACATTTTTTACACTGCTGCTACTCTCTGTTTATTATCTATGCATTAGTCACTTTACCTCTACTTACATGTACATATTATCTCAATTACCTCTGTATATAGCCTTGGTACTGTTATTTTATTGTTGCTCTTTAATTTCTTTGGATTTTTAAACTTTTTGTTGTTGTTTATTTAGTAAATACTTTCTTAATAATAATTTTTCTTAAAACTGAATTGTTGTTTAAAGGCTTGTAAGTAAAGCATTTCACTGTAAGGTCTACTACACCTGTTGTATTCAGCATTTCACTGTAAGGTCTACTACACCTGTTGTATTCAGCATTTCACTGTAAGGTCTACTACACCTGTTGTATTCAGCATTTCACTGTAAGGTCTACTACACCTGTTGTATTCAGCATTTCACTGTAAGGTCTACTACACCTGTTGTATTCAGCATTTCACTGTAAGGTCTACCTACACCTGTTGTATTCAGCATTTCACTGTAAGGTCTACTACACCTGTTGTATTCAGCATTTCACTGTAAGGTCTACTACACCTGTTGTATTCAGCATTTCACTGTAAGGTCTACTACACCTGTTGTATTCAGCATTTCACTGTAAGGTCTACTACACCTGTTGTATTCAGCATTTCACTGTAAGGTCTACTACACCTGTTGTATTCAGCATTTCACTGTAAGGTCTACTACACCTGTTGTATTCAGCATTTCACTGTAAGGTCTACTACACCTGTTGTATTCAGCATTTCACTGTAAGGTCTACTACACCTGTTGAATTCAGCATTTCACTGTAAGGTCTACTACACCTGTTGTATTCAGCATTTCACTGTAAGGTCTACTACACCTGTTGTAATTGGCACGTGACGAATATAATTTTATTTGAATGAATAGACAGCTACAAAAAATATAGATGAAAACTCTCTTGGTAAATAGTGTGGTCTACAGCTTATCATTTTTAAATTTGTCATTTAACCTTTATTTAACTAGGCAAGTCAGTTAATAAGAACAAATTCTTATTTACAATGACGGCCTACCCCAGCCAAACCCAGACGACGTTGGGCCAATTGTGTGCTGCCCTATGGTACTGCCAAACACGGCCGGATGTGATACAACCTGGATTCAAACCAGGGACTGTAGTGATGCCTCTTGCACTAGAGATGTAATGTGCCACTCGGGATCCCTTCATGAGACTTGATGAGATACTCTACCTCAGGCGAGCATAACCTTGAGACTTCTTTAATATTAGATTTTGTGCACCAGCTTTTAATTTGTATTTTTTTTCACCTTCATTTAACCAGGTAGGCAAGTTGAGAACAAGTTCTCATATACAATTGCGACCTGGTGAAGATAAAGCAAAGCAGTTCGACGGTACAACAACACAGAGTTACACATGGAGTAAAACAAACATACAGTAGAAAAATAAGTCTATATACAATGTGAGCAAATGAGGTGGGATAAGGGAGGTAAAGGCAAAAAAGGCCATGGTGGCAAAGTAAATACAATATAGCAAGTAAAACACTGGAATGGTAGATTTGCCGTGGAAGAATGTGCAAAGTAGAGATAGAAATAATGGGGGGTGCAAAGCAGCAAAATAAATAAATACAGTAGGGGGAGAGGTAGTTGTTTGGGCTAAATTATAGATGGGCTATGTACAGGTGCAGTAATCTGTGAGCTGCTCTGACAGCTGGTGCTTAAAGCTAGTGAGCGGGATAAGTGTTTCCAGTTTCAGAGATTTTTGCAGTTCGTTCCAGTCATTGGCAGCAGAGAACTGGAAGGAGAGACGGCCAAAGTAAGAATTGGTTTTGGGGGTGACCAGGGAGATATACCTGCTGGAGCGCGTGCTACAGGTGGGTGCTGCTATGGTGACCAGTGAGCTGAGATAAGAGGGGACTTTACCTAGCAGGGTCTTGTAGATGACCTGGAGCCAGTGGGTTTGGCGACGAGTATGAAGCGAGGGCCAGCCAACAAGAGCGTACAGGTCGCAGTGGTGGGTAGTATATGGGGCTTTGGTGACAAAACGGATGGCACTGTGATAGACTGCATCAAATTTATTGAGTAGGGTATTGGAGGCTATTTTGTAAATGACGTCGCCAAAGTCGAGGATTGGTAGGATGGTCAGTTCTACAAGGGTATGTTTGGCAGCAGACTTTGTTGCGAAATATGAAGCCAATTCTAGATTTATCTTTGGATTGGAGATGTTTGATGTGAGTCTGGAAGGAGAGTTTACAGTCTAACCAGACACCTAGGTATTTGTAGTTGTCCACATATTCTAAGTCAGAACCGTCCATAGTGATGTTGGACGGGCGGGCAGGTGCAGGCAGGTGCAGGCAGCGATCGGTTGAAGAGCATGCATTTAGTTTTACTTGCATTTATGTCGCAATTGGAGGCCACGGAAGGAGAGTTGTATGTCATTGAAGCTCGTCTGGAGGGTTGTTAACACAGAGCCCAAGAAGGGCCAGAAGTATACAGAATGGTGTCATCTGCGTAGAGTTGGATCAGAGACTCACCAGCAGCAAGAGCGACATCATTCATGTATACAGAGAAGAGAGTCGGCCCGAGAATTGAACTCTGTGGCACCCCCATAGAAACTGCCAGAGGCCCGGACAACAGGCCCTCCGATTTGACACACTGAACTCTATCAGAGAATTAGTTGGTGAACCAGGCGAGGCAATAATTTGAGAAACCAAGGCTATCGAGTCCGCCGATGAGGATGTGGTGATTGACAGAGTCGAAAGCGTTGGCCAGGTCAATGAATACGGCTACACAGTAATGTTTCTTATCGATGGCGGTTAAGATATCGTTTAGGACCTTGAGCGTGGCTGAGGTGCACCCATGACCAGCTCTGAAACCAGATTGCATAGCGGAGAAGGTATGGTGGGATTCGAAATGGTCGGTAATCTGTAAGTTGACTTGGCTTTCGAAGACCTTAGAAAGGCAGGGTAGGATAGATATTAGTCTGTAGCAGTTTGGGTCAAGAGTGTCCCCCCCTTTGAAGAGGGGGATGACCGCAGCTGCTTTCCAATCTTTGGGAATCTCAGACGACACGAAAGAGGTTGAACAGGCTAGTAATAGGGGTTGCAACAATTTCAGCAGATCATTTTAGAAAGAAAGGGTCCAGATTGTCTAGCCCGGCTGATTTGTAGGGTTCCAGATTTTGCAGCTCTTTCAGAACATCAGCTGACTGGATTTGGGAGAAGGAGAAATGGAGAAGGCTTGGGCGAGTTGCTGTGGGGGGTGTAGTGCTGTTGACCGGGGTAGGGGTAGCCAGGTGGAACGCATGGCCAGCCGTAGAAAAATGCTTATTGAAATTCTCAATTATAGTGGATTTATTGGTGGTGACAGTGTTTCCTATCCTCAGTGCAGTGGGCAGCTGGGAGGAGGTGTTCTTCTTCGATTAGAAAGTCCTGCTTGGTGAAGTGTTTCAAGGAGCGTTTGACAGTGATGAGTGGAGGTCGTTTGACCGCTGACCCATTACGGATGCAGGCAATGAGGCAGTGATCGCTGAGATCTTGGTTGAATGACAAATAGACACAGACCTCCATCCCTTGTCTTACTGGAGGCAGCTTTTCTGTCTTGCTGATGCTCGGAAAACCCAGCCAACTGTATAGTATTCATGTCATCATTCAGTCACGACTTAGTGAAACATAAGACATTACAGTTTTTAATGTCCCGTTGGTAGGATAGTCTCGAACGGAGCTCATGCAGTTTATTCTCCGATGATTGCACGTTGGCCAATAGGATGGATAGTAGAGGCGGGTTACCCACTCACTCACCGAGGAATTCTCACAAGGCACCCGGATCAGCTTTCCCTGTATCGGCGGCGTCTCTTCATGCGAATGACAGGGATTTGGGCCTGGTCCTGTAGCAGCAGTAAATCCTTTGCGTCATTAAAGAAAACATCTTTGTCCAGTTCGAGGTGAGTAATCTCTGTTCTGATATCCAGAAGTTCTTTTAGGTCATAAGAGACGGAGGCAGAAACATTATGTACAAAATAAGTTAGAAACAACCCGAAAAAAATAAACACGAAATAGCACAATTGGTTAGGAGCCCATAAAACGGCAGCCATCTCCTCCGGCACCATTGCAGTGATAGTGTGATTTGGATTATTGTCTTGCTGCATGACGCAGCTGCGCTTCAGGCTCAGCTCACAGACGGATGGCCTGACATTCTCTTGTAGAATTCTGATACAGAGCAGAACTCATGGTTCCTTCTACCTGGAAGATATTCAAGACTCTTGGAAGAATGTTTTATGGACAGATGAGTCAAAAGTATAACTTGATGGATGACATGGGTCCCATTATGCCAGGCAAAAACCCAACACTGCATTCTGATAACATTCAGTATCAGAAATATGCAAAAATAGAGAAAATCAGAAAGGGGGCTGATACATTTTCACGGCACTGTAGGTGTTGTGCAATACCTTTTGTTTCCCAGAATATAGCAGAGTGTCGTGAAACTTTCCTCTCCTCTCAAGTTTTTCAAAAACCTTCAAAGGGTAACTGAGATGAGATGGATACACATGAATAAGGACACTGAGATGTTTTTGAGAGTCGAAGGTTTGAGGAGTATGAACTGGAATATGCTGTCTGAATAACACGGTGCAGAAGCACTGCATGGGCAGAACTCTTGTTAAAAATGTCATTTTTAGGTAGTTCTTTTTTTTGCAAGGAGATTAAAAATAACTGTGTAGAGGCCGAATTGTCTTTTCACTACTACATTTTTACTGTTATGTTGGAAGAACAAGACATTGTTCTTTATCAACGACACAAGTTTATCACTCGAACATGCCCATTTTCCTGAGCTCGCATAACAACGTTTTGTCAAAGTACGGTGACCCTTCAGGATCACAATACGGTGAGTCATAAGACATAACTCCAAAGAGTTTTCTGAAAGCGAAACTAGAACAGTATTTCTGATGAACACAAAATGTTCACTAGAACTTATCTAGTCAGGTTGTTATCTTGATTCCGAGAGAGCATCTGCAGCCCTATCACAGAGGACATTTACCTTTACCTAAACATAAATTCTCAGAAGTTGTTTTGGCTTGTCTAGCTAAAATTCTTAGAAACTATGTGCTATCCACCATTTAATTTTTTTTGTTGAGTTCAACTAAAATTATATATAAATAAAAAAGACTAATTATTTTTGGGGAAACAGAACAGCCCCATGAAAGGTAATCCACCATCAGATAAAACACAAAGAGTTTATTGTTCATGTGCTGTATAACACATTAAATGTAAGTGTTTACAAAACAATAGGGTGCATGACATCATCTAAGGATGTTTTTTACCAACAACAACTCTGACTAGAACAAATTCTACAGACAAACAAAAACAGGTTCATCCCAAAGTTAGTAATGTATCATTCTACTGTATAGTATACAAAGCTGTTACGAGTCACAGCACAGGGTCAGGTCAAAGGTCGCTGCTGCAGAGGAAACTTACAAGGAACTAAGGTAGTTCAGACATCATCCTTCTTGTGAAGCTGGTTGTTGGTAGCCTGTGAACAAGTCTGTTTCTTATTGTATTTGGAGGTAGCTTTTTTAAATACTGAAACAGTCAGGTAGTCAAGCAACATTTAGCTTTTATGTATAGGTAGAATTCAGGTGAAGATTACTGAATCAATCATCCTGCCAACATTTTTTTCATGACTTAAGGGGAAACAATTTAGACGTTCTAATAATTTTACAATACAGTTTTCATGATGAGGGTGGATGTAGATGCTCATTAGGCCATTACTTAATGAATCTCACTGATGAAAATGGTCAAAGATTTGCAAGCAATAAATGATGTGTTCTGAACAAAAATATCTCCAATAAATTATACAAATGTATATTTTACACTCACATTTTGGTTAGTTCACTAAATATACAAATGCACACTATTTTCTCCTACTAGGGTAAGTCAACGCACAATACTACAGTTGTTAAGTGCTTATCCTGGCTATATTTGTGGAAAATGTGGGGTAGGTGCAACACAAGACAAACAATGACAGGGGTTTGAGTGACAGAACTAACTCCAAAATGTGCCCAGTTCCGAAGTCATTTCAATGCACTTTAAAAGAAGAGTGTTTTTTAGCTCTCCTAATGTAGCTGTGCTGGTGAGGAACTTGTCGTTGTTTTGTTTGCCATCACACAATTACCGTTGTTCTTTATGCCATCCAGAAACGGTCCATTATAAATCACAATCTGGGTCAGCTTTTTATATTGCCAAGATGACTAACTTATACAATAACGACTGTACATCAAACATAGACTCATTCTGTTCAGAACAACCCAGGGTATGACGGCCATGTCGCCTTGTAGCTGAACATCAAGCATAGACTCATTCTGTTCAGAACAACCCAGGGTATGACGGCCATGACACCTTGTAGCTGTACATCAAGCATAGACTCATTCTGTTCAGAACAACCCAGGGTATGACAGCCATGTCACCTTGTAGCTGTACATCAAACATAGACTCATTCTGTTCAGAATAACCCAGGGTATGACGGCCATGTCACCTTGTAGCTGTACATCAAACATAGACTCATTCTGTTCAGAACAACCCAGGGTATGACGGCCATGTCACCTTGTAGCTGTACATCAAACATAGACTCATTCTGTTCAGAACAACCCAGGGTATGACGGCCATGTCGCCTTGTAGCTGTACATCAAACATAGACTCATTCTGTTCAGAACAACCCAGGGTATGACGGCCATGTCACCTTGTAGCTGTACATCAAACATAGACTCATTCTGTTCAGAACAACCCAGGGTATGACAGCCATGTCACCTTGTAGCTGTACATCAAACATAGACTCATTCTGTTCAGAACAACCCAGGGTATGACGGCCATGTCACCTTGCAGCTGTACATCAAACATAGAGATCATAAACATTGACAATGTATATGACATGAGTTGTGAAATGGAAATGTGAAGTGCACATTCAGAGACTCAAAGGTGTTTGACTTGCTTTTCTGACATCAAATAGATATTTATTAGAATCCTCGAAGTCTCATCTTTCATAGTACATCCAGTCATCTTAATTTACAGCACTTCCCTTAGACAACATAACATTTGAGAAAGTTTCCCACTGGCGGGAGGGATGGGGGCAACTTCTTGTTGCATGTGGTGCTCAAGTTCAGATCAGCTGAACCCATACAGAGCTGTGAAGCACAGAGCCTGAGCTCTGATGTCATGTATAGCATGCTACTGTACAGGCACTGAGCTCTGATGTCATTTATAGCATGCTACTGTACAGGCACTGAGCTCTGATGTCAGTTATAGCATGTTACTGTACAGGCACTGAGCTCTGATGTCATTTATAGCATGCTACTGTACAGGCACTGAGCTCTGATGTCATTTATAGCATGCTACTGTACAGGCACTGAGCTCTGATGTCAGTTATAGCATGTTACTGTACAGGCACTGAGCTCTGATGTCATTTATAGCATGCTACTGTACAGGCACTGAGCTCTGATGTCATTTATAGCATGCTACTGTACAGGCACTGAGCTCTGATGTCATTTGTAGCATGTTACTGTACAGGCACTGAGCTCTGATATCATTTATAGCATGCTACTGTACAGGCACTGAGCTCTGATGTCATTTATAGCATGCTACTGTACAGGCACTGTATTCCAATTTAGGCAAAGTGGAAAATAATTTAAATGTATATTTTTTTGTGCACTGTCACTAACTATTGCATGAAAATGGATAACAGAATGTATGAATGTAACTGAAAGAAGAGGTAATCATTTTAAAAACCAATACAGTTAGTGAGACAACTTAATTAGGTACAATACTGAAAGATGAATTTGAGACGGAAACTTTTTTTGCTCAACTGCTTGATCTAAAGTGACATTAAGATAGTATCCCAGGGACTCATGTAGTAATTGAATACATTACTGAAGTGTTTTATAAAGTAACATGTACATCACATCATAGTCATTCATGGGAGAATATGAGAAATGTAAAAAATATATATAAAATAAATACTTTGGATGGAGAATCTAAAAACATGACAATGCATTTTTGAATCAAGCAGTACTACATACAGTTGAAGTGGGAAGTTTACATACACCTTAGCCAAATACATTTCAACTCAGTTTTTCACAATTCCTGACATTTAATCCGAGTAAAAATTCCCTAGTTTAGGTCAGTTAGGATCACCACTTTCTTTTAAGAATGTGAAATGTCAGAATAATAGTAGAGAATGATTTACTTCAGCTTTTATTTATTTCATCACAGAAGTTTAAATACACTGAATTAAGATTTAGTACCATTGCCTTTAAAATGGTTTAACTTTGGTCAAAAGTTTTGGGTAGCCTTCCACAAGCTTCCCACAATACGTTGGGCGAATGTTGGCCCATTCCTCCTGACAGAGCTGGTGGAACTGAGTCAGGTTTGTAGGCCTCCTTGCTCGCACACGCTTTTTCATTCCTGCCCACAAATGTTCTATAGGATTGAGGTCAGGGCTTTGTGATGGCCACTCCAATACCTTGACTTTGTCCTTAAGCAATTTTGCCACAACTTTGGAAGTATGCTTGGGGTCAATGTCCATTTGGAAGACCCATTTGCGACCAAGCTTTAACTTCCTGACTGATGTCTTGAGATGTTGCTTCAATATATCTACATCCCTCCTCCTCATAGATGCCATCTATTTTGTGAAGTGCACCAGTCCCTCCAGCAGAAAAGCAACCCCACAACATGATGCTGCCACCCCCGTACTTCACGGTTGAAATGGTGTTCCTCAGCTTGCCTCCCCCTTTTTCCTTTTTTCAAACATAACAATGGTCATTATGGCCAAACAGTTCTATTTTTGTTTCATCAGACCGACCAGAGGACATTTCTCCAAAAAGTACGATCTTTGTCCCCATGTGCAGTTGCAAATCGTAGTCTGGCTTTTTTATGCCGGTTTTGGAGCAGTGGCTTCTTCCTTGCTGAGCACCCTTTCAGGTTATGTCGATATAGGACTCGTTTTACTGTGGATATAGATACTTTTGTACCTGTTTTCTCCAGCATCTTCACAAGGTCCTTTGCTGTTGTTCTGGGATTGATTTGCACTTTTCGCACCAAAGAACATTCATCTCTAGGAGACAGAACGCGTCTCCTTCCTGAGCGGTATGATGGCTGCGTGGTTCCATGGTGTTTATACTTGCATACTGTTGTTTGTACAGATGAACGTGGTACCTTCAGGCATTTGGAAATCGCTCCCAAGGATGAACTAGATGAGTGGAGGTCAACTATTTTTGGCTGATTTCTTTTGATTTTCCCATGATGTCAAGCAAAGAGGCATTGAGTTTGAAGGTTGGCCTTGAAATAATTCCACAGGTACACCTCCAATTGACTCAAATGATGTCAATTAGCGTATCAGAAGCTTCTAAAGCCATGACATAATTTTCTGGAATTTTCCAAGTTGTTTAAAAGCACAGTCAACTTAGTGCATGTAAACTTCTGACCCACTGGAATTGTGATACAGTGAATTATAAGTGAAATAAACTGTCTGTAAACAATTGTTGGAAAAATTACTTGTGTCATGCAAGACTATAGTTTGTTAACAAGAAATTTGTGGAGTGGTTTAAAAACAAGTTTTAATGACTCCAACCTAAGTGTATGTAAACTTCTGACTGTATCTTCTGACTTCTGACTATCTGTTCGAGGTCATCTTGAGGGGAACTAAGACTATGGCTAACGCTAGTCAACAGGAAATAAAACTACTGCACAGTGACCACGATCCCCACAACTGGGAAAACTAGACATTGACACTGGGTTTCTCAACAACACATTGTCGGTGTTGCTCTACTTATACAGACTTGGTTTTGTACTAATTAAAGTGAGAAGACGTCGGTGTTGCTCTACTTATACAGACTTGGTTTTGTACTAGTTAAAGTGAGAAGACGTCGGTGTTGCTCTACTTATACAGACTTGGTTTTGTACTAGTTAAAGTGAGAAGACGGTGTTGCTCTACTTATACACACTTGGTTTTGTACTAGTTAAAGTGAGAAGACGTCGGTGTTGCTCTACTTATACAGACTTGGTTTTGTACTAATTAAAGTGAGAAGACGTCGGTGTTGCTCTACTTATACAGACTTGGTTTTGTACTAGTTAAAGTGAGAAGACGGTGTTGCTCTACTTATACACACTTGGTTTTGTACTAGTTAAAGTGAGAAGACGTCGGTGTTGCTCTACTTATACACACTTGGTTTTGTACTAGTTAAAGTGAGAAGACGTCGGTGTTGCTCTACTTATACACACTTGCTTTTGTACTAGTTAAAGTGAGAAGACGTCGGTGTTGCTCTACTTATACAGACTTGGTTTTGTACTAGTTAAAGTGAGAAGGTGGGATGTAGACCCTGTTATTACTGTTTTGTAGTTCAGACTCTACTACTTCTAGGATTTCCCTTCCGTTTAGTAAGACAGAGTACGTCAACGTCTCCATTTATATGGCCTCTGAGGCCCTTGTCATGAAAATCCCTACTTGTGCTTATTCTTGAAGCTATCATACACACCCGATGTTATCACAGAAGACTGTCTTGCAATAATATACAAATTTGGTACTTTGTTGTCCCATAGGTTGTCATCCCATATGTTGTCGTCCAAATATTTTGCCATCCCATATGTCCCCCCCCCCATATGTTGTCATCGTCCCATATGTTGGGGCGGCAGGTATCCTAGTGGTTAGCGCGTTGGACTAGTAACCGAAAGGTTGCAAGATCAAATCCCCAAGCTGACAAGGTAAAAATCTGTCATTCAGCCCTGAACAAGGCAGTTAACACACTGCTCCTAGGTCATCATTGAACGTAAGAATTTGTTCTTAACTGACTTGCCTGGTTAAATAAAGGTACAAATGTAAATGTTGTTGTCGTCCCATATGTAAATTCCAAATTAAGGCTCTCACTGAATTGTAATAAATATTTAAGTTGGTGTCATAAATGAAAGCCTCTAAGTTTTTTTTTATCACCATTAGAACCTTGGATGAGTCAACCCATGGCAACACCATGGTAACACCATGGCAACACCATGGTAACCCGGCACTTTGTCAACATAAATAAGACTTTTCTGAGCCAAATCCTGGTTGACTCAAAGTCGGTGGAACTTCTAGTGTTGTCCTGGTAACTGACATCCTAATTTTATACAGCACATATTATATGACATCAATGACAAATAAACACTTTTCAGTGTCAGAACTCTGTATGTACAAATACATCTACAGACTCCTCGCCATCAGTCTTGAAAGTAAGAAAGGAGAACGGTAGAGTAGGGAAGGGAGGGGGAATCAACACAGTCAGTGAAAATACAAAAAAATGGGCTTCTACGAGTAGAGAAATAAAGGCTCTCTAGGTGCTTTGGCAAAAAAGAAACTACATGTAAAATCCCTTATCTTGAGGCAACATTGGTTGTTAAGGCTCTAATGCAGCTGTGCTTGTTTAGTATTGCCCAACGACGACTGTGTTGTGAAAGAGGGATGCGCAAGGAGGAAGAGGAGGAGGAGAAGAGGTGCTATCTGGAATCCTCTGGCTATGATTTGATGGTCTTCTTGTCAGAAAGGCTGAGAGCCCCTTGGGAGAAGTCAGCCCCGTTCCCATTTTCTGGAATGAGAGAGAAAATAAATAAATAGGAGATGGAATATCTTCTAATGATTCAGCATGAGAGAACAATGACAAAGAATCAACAAACTAATTCAGTATCAAATGATGAATTGTGAATGAACAATAAGAGAGCATCTCTAGGGGCAGACCTATGGTCAGAGTTTTGAACTTGACATTGCTATGGTGACTCGTGGGCGGGGTCTTTCCCTCCCTGTTGCCGTGATGCCTCTTCAGCTCATTGGCTAGTTGTTTCCCCAGGGGTGTGTCTCCATTCGACTTTTGACCCTCCACCTGCAGGTTCAGTGGCCTCTCCCCTGCAGGAACACACAGCTAGGTAAGGATGAAGCTAGGATACAGACAGCTAGGTCAAATCAAATTTTATTTGTCACAAGCGCCGAATACAACAAGTGTAGACCTTATAGTGAAATGTTTACTTACAAGCCCTTAACCTCTAGTAACTCCCCATCCCGGGTGCGGGAGCGTAATCATCGACTGACACTAATTAGCATAACGCAACGGACATAAATATTCCTATTCATGAAAATCACAAGTGAAATATATTGATTTTATTTGTCACAAGTGCCGAATACAACAAGTGTAGACCTTACAGTGAAATGTTTACTTACAAGCCCTTAATCAACAATGCAGTTAAGAAAAATACCTAAAAAAATAAGAAGTAACAAATAATTAAATAGCAGCAGTAAAATAACAACAGCGAGGCTATATGGGGTGGGGGGGGGGGCAAAGCAAGTAGTCTGGGTTGCCATTTGATTAGCTGTTCAGGAGTCTTATGGCTTGGGGGTAGAAGCTGTTTAGAAGCCTCTTGGACCAAGACTTGGCGCTCCGGTACCCCTTGCCTTGTGGTAGCAGAGAGAACAGTCTACGACTGGGTTGTCTGGAGTCTTTGACAATTTTTTTGGTCTTTCGCTGACACCGCCTGGTATAGAGATCCTGGATGGCAGGAAGCTTGGCCCCAGTGATGTACTGGGACTTACGCACTACCCTCTGTAGTGCCTTACGGTCGGAGGCCGAGCAGTTGCCATATACCAGGCACTGATGCAAGCAGTCAGGATACTCTTGATGGTGCAGCTGTAGAATCTTTTGAGGATCTGAGGACCCGTGCCAAATCTTTTCAGTCTCGGGAGGGGGAATAGGTTTTGTTGTGCCCTTTTCACGACTGTCTTGGTGTGCTTGGACCATGTTCATTTGTTCGTGATTTGGACACCAAGGAACTTGTAGCTCTCAACCTGCTCCACTAAAGCCCCATTGATGAGAATGGGGGCGTGCTCGGTCCTCCTTTTCCTGTAGTCCACAATCATCTCCTTAGTCTTGATCACGTTGAGGGAGAGGTTGTTGTCCTGGCACCACACAGCCAGGTCTCTGACCTCCTCCCTATATGCTGTCTCGTCGTTGTTGGTGATTAGGCCTACCACTGTTGTGTCATCGGCAAACTTAATGATGGTGTTGGGAGACGTGCCTGGTCTTGCAGTCATGAGTGAACATGGAGTACAGGAGGGGAATGAGTACACACACTTGAGGGGCCCCCGTGTTAAGGATCAGCATGGTGGATATGTTGTTACCTATACTTACCATCAGGAAGTCCAGGATCCAGATCCAGAGGGAGGTATTTAGCTTAGTGATGAGCTTTGAGGGTACTATGGTGTTGAATGCTGAGCTGGAGTCAATGAATAGCATTCTCACATAGGTGTTCCTTTTGTACAGGTGTGAAAGGGCAGTGTGGAGTTCAAAATAAATTGCATAATTTCTGTTGGGGCGGTATGCAAATTAAGTGGGCCTAGGGTTTCTGGGATAATTTGTTGATGTGAGCCATGACCAGGCTTTCAAAGCACTTCATGGCTACAGACTTGAGTGCTAAGGGTCTGTAGTCATTTAGGCAGGTTGCCTTTGTGGTCTTGGGCACAGGTACTATGGTGGTCTGTTTGAAGCATGTTGGTATTATAGACTCAATCAGGGACAGGTTGAAAATGTCAGTGAAGACACTTGCCAGTTGGCCAGCGCATGCTCGGAGTACACGTCCTGGTTATCTGTCTGGCCATGCGGCCTTGTGAATATTGACATGTTTAGTAATTTAGCTCTTCTGGTAGGCTAGTGTCACTCGGCAGCTCTTGGCTGTGCTTCCCTTTGTAGTCCGTCATAGTTTGCAAGCCCTGCCACATCCGACGAGCGTCAGAGCCGGTGTAGTATGATTCGAACTTTGTCCTGTATTGATGCTTTGCCTGTTTGATGGTTCGTCGGAGGGCATAGTGGGATTTCTTACAAGATTCTGGGTTAGTGTCCCGCTCCTTGAAAGAGGCAGCTCTACCCTTTAGCTCAGTGCAGATGTTGCCTGTAATCCATGGCTTCTGGTTGGTTTATGTACGTACAGTCACTGTGGAGACAACGTCATCGATGCACTTATTGATGAAGTCAGTGACTAATGTGGTGTACTCCTCAATGCCATCGTAAGAATCCGGGAACATATTTCAGTCTGTGCTAGAAAGTACTGTCTTGTAGCTTAGCATCTGCTTCATCTGACCACTTTTTTATTGACCGAGTCACTGGTGCTTCCTGCTTTCATTTTATGCTTGTAAGCAGGAATCAGGAGGATAGAGTTATGGTCAGATTTGCCAAATGGAGGGCGAGGGAAAGCTTTGTACACGTCTCTCTGTGTGGAGTAAAGGTGGTCTAGAATTGTTTGTTTTCCCCCTCTGGTTGCACAGAGGGGGAAATTAAAGTCCCCGGCCACTTCTGGATGAGCGTTTTCCTGTTTGCTTATGGCGATATACAGCTCATTGAGTGAGGTCTTAGTGCCAGCCTTGATCTGTGGTGGTATGTAGGCAGCTACGAAAAAT
Source organism: Oncorhynchus kisutch (assembly GCF_002021735.2). Taxonomy (NCBI): domain Eukaryota; kingdom Metazoa; phylum Chordata; class Actinopteri; order Salmoniformes; family Salmonidae; genus Oncorhynchus; species Oncorhynchus kisutch. The sequence continues at coordinate 71,243,169 of NC_034175.2, read as the reverse complement.
ACAGATGAAAAATCTCTAGGTAGATAGTGTGGTCTACAGCTTATCATGAGATATTACAGTTTTTAACGTCCCGTTGGTAGGATATACATGCATTTAGCTCTCCCAATTTATTTCTCCGCTGATTGTGCGTTGGCCAGTAGTATGGATGGCAAGGGCAGATTCGCCACTCATCAGCGGATCCTCAAAGGGAACCTGCCCTTGCCATCCATACTACTGGCCAACGCACAATCAGCGGCACCTCGATCTCTTTCCGCTATATTTTCACCGTCTCTTTCTACTGCGAATGATGGGGATGGGGGCTTGTTCGGGTGTCTGGAGTAAATCCCTTTCGTCCAACTCATTAAAGTTAAATTCTTTGTCCAGTTCAAGGTGAGTAATCACTGTTCTGATTTCCAGAAGCTCTTATTCAATCATAAGAGCTGGTAGCAGAAACATTATGTACATTGGCTCGCATAACGACAAAGCTAGGATACAAACAAAATAGACCACCGCTGTTATTTAAAGGGATACTTTGTAATTTTGGCAATGAGGCTCTTTATCTACTTCCCCAGAGTCAGATGAAGTCGTGGATACCATTTTATGTCTCTGTGTCCAGTATGAAGGGAGTTAAGGGCACTTTCGCGAGCAAATGCTAACCAGCATTAGCTCAATGACTGGAAGTCTATCGGTATCCGCTAGTTTATGAGTATTCGCCAGGCAGGAAAATTGTATCCAAGAGATCATCTGAGTCTAGGGAAGTACTGTAGATAAAGGGCCTCATTGACAAATTCCTGAAGTGTCCCTTGAACCTGCAACTAGGCATGGAGCTGTTATTTAACCTGTATTTAGGCATGGAGCTGTTATTTAACCTGTATTTAGACAGAGAGCTGTTATTTAACCTGTAATTAGACAGGGAGCTGTTATTTAACCTGTAATTAGACAGGGAGCTGTTATTTAACCTGTATTTAGACAGGGAGCTGTTATTTAACCTGTAATTAGACAGGGAGCTGTTATTTAACCTGTAATTAGACAGGGAGCTGTTATTGAACCTGTAATTAGACAGGGAGCTGTTATTTAACCTGTAATTAGACAGGGAGCTGTTATTTAACCTGTAATTAGACAGGGAGCTGTTATTTAACCTGTAATTAGACAGGGAGCTGTTATTTAACCTGTAATTAGACAGGGAGCTGTTATTTAACCTGTAATTAGACAGGGAGCTGTTATTTAACCTGTAATTAGACAGGGAGCTGTTATTTAACCTGTAATTAGACAGGGAGCTGTTATTTAACCTGTAATTAGACAGGGAGCTGTTATTTAACCTGTATTTAGACAGGGAGCTGTTATTTAACCTGTATTTAGACAGGGAGCTGTTATTTAACCTGTAATTAGACAGGGAGCTGTTATTTAACCTGTAATTAGACAGGGAGCTGTTATTTAACCTGTAATTAGACAGGGAGCTGTTATTTAACCTGTAATTAGACAGGGAGCTGTTATTTAACCTGTAATTAGACAGGGAGCTGTTATTGAACCTGTAATTAGACAGAGAGCTGTTATTTAAAAAAGGTTATACAGCTGCAACATCGAGAGCATCCTAACTGGTTGCATCACTGCCTGATACGGCAATTGCTCGGCCTCCGACCGCAAGGCACTTCAGAGGGTAGTGCGTACGGCCCAGTACATCACTGGGGCTAAGCTGCCTGCCATCCAGGACCTCTATACCAGGCGGTGTCAGAGGAAGGCCCTAAAAATTGTCAAAGACCCCAGCCACCCCAGTCATAGACTGTTCTCTCTACTACTGCATGGCAAGCGGTACCGGAGTGCCAAGTCTAGGACAAAAAGGCTTCTCAACAGTTTTTATTCCCAAGCCATAAGACTCCTGAACAGGTACTCAAATGGTTACCCGGACTATTTGCATTGTGTGCCCCCCAAGCCCTCTTTTACGCTGCTGCTACTCTCTGTTTATCTTATATGCATAGTCACTTTAACTATACATTCATGTACATACCACCTAAATTGGCCCGGCCAACCAGTGCTCCCGCACATTGGCTAACCGGGCTATCTGCATTGTGTCCCACCACCCGCCAACCCCTCTTTTTACGCTTCTGCTACTTTCTGTTCATCATATATGCATAGTCACTTTAACGACACCTACATGTACATACTACCTCAATAAGCCTGACTAACAGGTGTCTGTATATAGCCTTGCTACTCTTTTTTCAACTGTCTTTTTACTGTTGTTTTATTTCTTTACCAATTTTTTGGGCACTATTGGTTAGAGCCTGTAAGTAAGCATTTCACTGTAAGGTCTACACCTTTTGTATTCGGCACACGTGACATATAAACTTTGATTTGATTTGATTTAGACAATGGCTGTAATTAAACCTGTGCTGAGGCAGAGAGCTGTAATTGAACCTGTACTGAGGCAGAGAGCTGTAATTGAACCTGTACTGAGGCAGAGAGCTGTAATTGAACCTGTACTGAGGCAGAGAGCTGTAATTGAACCTGTACTGAGGCAGAGAGCTGTAATTTAACCTGCACTGAGGCAGAGAGCTGTAATTGAATCTGTACTGAGGCAGAGAGCTGTAATTGAACCTGTACTGAGGCAGAGAGCAGAGAGCTGTAATTGAACCTGTACTGAGGCAGAGAGCTGTAATTGAACCTGTACTTAGGCAGAGAGCTGTAATTGAACCTGTACTGAGGCAGAGAGCTGTAATTGAACCTGTACTGAGGCAGAGAGCTGTAATTGAACCTGTACTGAGGCAGAGAGCTGTAATTGAACCTGTACTGAGGCAGAGAGCTGTAATTTAACCTGCACTGAGGCAGAGAGCTGTAATTTAACCTGCACTGAGGCAGAGAGCTGTAATTTAATCTGTACTGAGGCAGAGAGCTGTAATTGAACCTGTACTGAGGCAGAGAGCAGAGAGCTGTAATTTAACCTGTACTGAGGCAGAGAGCTGTAATTGAACCTGTACTGAGGCAGAGAGCTGTAATTGAACCTGTACTGAGGCAGAAAGCAGAGAGCTGTAATTTAACCTGTACTGAGGCAGAGAGCTGTAATTTAACCTGTACTGAGGCAGAGAGCTGTAATTTAACCTGTACTGAGGCAGAGAGCTGTAATTTAACCTATACTGAGGCAGAGAGCTGTAATTTAACCTGTACTGAGGCAGAGAGCTGTAATTTAACCTGTACTGAGGCAGAGAGCTGTAATTTAACCTGTACTGAGGCAGAGAGCTGTAATTTAACCTGTACTGAGGCAGAGAGCTGTAATTTAACCTGTACTGAGGCAGAGAGCTGTAATTTAACCTGTACTGAGGCAGAGAGCTGTAATTTAACCTGTACTTAGGCAGAGAGCTGTAATTTAACCTGTACTTAGGCAGAGAGCTGTAATTGAACCTGCACTGAGGCAGAGAGCTGTAATTGAACCTGCACTGAGGCAGAGAGCTGTAATTTAACCTGCACTGAGGCAGAGAGCTGTAATTTAACCTGCACTGAGGCAGAGAGCAGAGAGATGTAATTGAACCTGTACTGAGGCAGAGAGCAGAGAGATGTAATTGAACCTGTACTTAGGCAGAGAGCTGAGAGCTGTAATTTAACCTGCACTGAGGCAGAGAGCTGTAATTTAACCTGTACTGAGGCAGAGAGCTGTAATTTAACCTGTACTTAGGCAGAGAGCTGTAATTAAACCTGTACTGAGGCAGAGAGCTGTAATTTAACCTGTACTTAGGCAGAGAGCTGTAATTGAAGCTGTACTGAGGCAGAGAGCTGAGAGCTGTAATTGAACCTGTACTGAGGCAGAGAGCTGTAATTGAACCTGTAAATGGACAGACTGCTCTTTAATTACTTCTTACTTTAATTTCCTATTCTTATTCCTATTTGTATTTTTTTAACTGCATAGTTGGTTAGGGGCTCATAAGGAAGCATTTCACTGTAAATTGAAATGTAAGGTCACTGTAAGGTGAATACACCTGTTGTATTCGGCGCATGTGACAAACACAATTTGATTTGATTATGCTACTGCTACTCTCTGTTTATCATATATGCATAGTCACTTTAACCATATCTACATGTACATACTACCTCAATCAGCCTGACTAACTGTCTGTATGTAGCCTCGCTACTGTATATATCCTCGCTACTGTTATTTTTCACAGTTGTTTATTATTTCATTACTAATCTATTGTTCACCTAATACTTTTTAAGTAAAAAAAAAAAGGTAAGTAAGCATCTCACTGTAAGGGCTACACCTGTTGTATTCAGCGTACATGACAAATACATTTTGATTTAATTTAATTGTGCAGGGAGTCCCTCTTCTCAACAGAAGACACATTTCTGATATAACAGAATGATAATAAATGTACTGTAGTATTGTGCTGTGTATGAAAAGTGTTATTCACGCCACATTGCTGTCAATGCTGTTTATGAAGACCCAGAGGTAGAGCACAAAGGAAGAGAATTCAGTCTGTGTACATGTGAGTGCATGTGTGTGTGTGTGTGTGTGTGTGTGTTTAAGTGTGTGTGGTTACGCGCCGTGCGAGCATAAAAGGAAACAGAGGAAGCTGGTGAACGTGTTAACATTGCGGTGTCATGCTGTTGACTGTGTGAGGTTGAGTTTGTGAAAGTAGAGAGGTCGTGTCATCCTTCATCCTCAGTGCTCACCACACACTCTTCGTTGTCTCAAATGATGCACGTTTTCCGGTTGAAACCGTTTCCGAAGAGTTTGTGCATATATTATGATGATTATTTTGTGGCGTTGTTTATTTGTTTTGGACATCATTGAGGGTTTTTTCCGGCTGTTTGGGCGCACAAAATGTTTCCTGGATCCAAGCCGATGTTCAGAGCCGAAGTCTACGCCCCTTTGTGGGTGATTGATCAACAGTAGGGATTATTCAATAAAGTCTTTGTTGTCTTTCAAAGTGAGACCATTTGTTTTCATGCGCGTTTTAATTGACAAATACTGCACTAAACATCTCAGTTAGATGTAAAATTGTACGAATAAGATCTCCTTGGCAAAAATGTCAAAATTCATGACAGATTTCTTGAGATATTTTAAGATTTAATTTGGACTATTTGGACAAACAGTACTATTGCCACTCTGTTTTTCAAGCGAAGGTCTTTTCAAGCAAAGGTATTTTAAGGGAGTATGCGAGCACACCTGTTTGTTTCGTACTAGCTGAGTTCGACTAGGCGCCAGCCAAACCGCAGCATTTTTATTGTCTCATGTGCGAAAAATGCTAATATCAGTCCCATGACTTGAATGGGATTTGTGTTACAAATGTTAAAACGTTTAGTATGTGGAAACAGTGTCAGGGGAAACTACACCAAAGCATGGATTGCTGTCATACCTTGTCCAGACTGCTTACAGGGTCAAGAAATCAATGTTTAATTTTGTAATTTGGGTGAATTATCCATTTAAGAGTGCTTCAGGGTAAATCAATAGCTGCCTCAAAGCAAACTTTAAAAAACAACTCAGAGCATTTATAACCTTTATATATACACGTCTGGTTTCTGAGGACTTAGATAGTTGGTGTGTATATATTGATATGTAGGCTACATGTGCCATTTGTGTGGACCCCAGGAAGAGTAGCTGCTGCTTCACAACAGCTAGTGGGGATGTAATAAAATACCCCAAAATACACACACACACCTGGACCCATCCTGAAAGTCCCCAAAACCCCCCCCAAAAACAAATTACTGAGAGAAATGAAAGTGTGACTAGGAAATGAAACATAAACGCAGTGTATATTTAACCAGCAGAAATAGAAGGGTGGCGAACAGTGGCACCACTGACCCAATGTTAACGTTTTATCCTCCTTACTCCAACCTTAACCTTGGTTCCTAAACTTAATCTCAACACCTAATTCATTCAACTTTACGTTTTCGTTCTGCCTGTCCAATATACACTTCCTAACATGAATGTGGAATGACTGACCTGGCGGTAGACTGGTGCTATCAGTGGAGACTCCGTTGACATGGTGACGGTGTTCTGGGTTAGTGTTGTGATTCAACCTGAAGGTCCCCAGAGGGACCTTCCACTCCAGAGCCTGCAGTCTGTCCTGGGCCTGCGCTTCGTGATGGATCTCCATCTGTCTGGTCAGCAGACGCTCCAGCTGCAGCTAACACACCCGCATGAACAGACCACATAGACACAAACACACACACACACACACAGACAGACGGAGACACACGGACAGACACAGATGGACAGACACACAGATAGAGGCATGCAGAGTTAGAGATAAACAAAAATAAACTAAATCTGTTCTGTCTAGATACTGGTTGTTTATGCACGTATCTGTTCTCCTGTCTAGATACTGGTTGTTTATGCACCTATCTGTTCTCCTGTCTAGATACTGGTTGTTTATGCACCTATCTGTTCTCCTGTCTAGATACTGGTTGTTTATGCACCTATCTGTTCTCCTGTCTAGATACTGGTTGTTTATGCACCTGTCTGTTCTCCTGTCTAGATACTGGTTGTTTATGCGCCTATCTGTTCTCCTGTCTAGATACTGGTTGTTTATGCACGTATTTGTTCTCCTGTCTAGATACTGGTTGTTTATGCACCTATCTGTTCTCCTGTCTAGATACTGGTTGTTTATACACCTATCTGTTCTCCTGTCTAGATACTGGTTGTTTATGCACCTATCTGTTCTCCTGTCTAGATACTGGTTGTTTATGCACCTATCTGTTCTCCTGTCTAGATACTGGTTGTTTATGCACCTATCTGTTCTCCTGTCTAGATACTGGTTGTTTATGCACGCATCTGTCAGCCATTTCCTGCCTCGTCTGTCACTCCGAAACGACAGAAAAGAAACCTGTAATTTCACGAGGGATTATTAGGAGTTATTTTAAATGGATACTTTGGGACATTGGCAATGAGGCCCTTTATCAAATCAAATGTTATTAGGTACATGCGTTGAATACAACAAGGGTAGACCTTACAGTGACATGCTGACTTACAAGCCCTTAACCAACAGGTGTAGACCTTACAGTGACATGCTGACTTACAAGCCCTTAACCAACAGGTGTAGACCTTACAGTGAAATGCTGCCTTACAAGCCCTTAACCAACAGTGCAGTTCAAGAAGAGTTTAGAAAATATTTACCAAATAAACTAAAGTAAAAATTTATAAAATGTAACACAATACCGAGGCTATATACAGGTGGTACCGTTACCGAATCAATGTGCCGGGGTACAGGTTAGTCGAGGTAATCTATACATGTAAGTACGGGTAAAGTGACTATGCATAGATAATAAACAGGTTAGTTGAGGTAATTGAGGTCATATGTACATGTAGGTAGGGGTAAAGTGACTATGCATAGATAATAAACCGGTTAGTTGAGGTAATTGAGGTCATATGTACATGTAGGTAGGGGTAAAGTGACTATGCATAGATAATAAACAGTGAGTAGCAACAATGTAAAAACAAAAGGTGTAAATAGTGTGAGTGGCCATTTAACAATTAATCAATCTACCTCCCCAGTCAGATGAACTTGTGGATACCATTTTTTTTGTCTCTGTGTTCAGTAGGAAGGAGATTAGACGTAGTTTCGTGAGCCAATGCTAACTAGCATTAGTGTAATGACTGGAAGCATATACCCATAGACTTCCAGTCTTTGCTCTAATGCTAGTTAGCAATTGAGCTAGCACTAGTTAGCAACTTCATTCAAACTGCACACATAAAAATGGTGTCCACGAGTTCATCTGACTGGGGAAGTAGATAAAGGGCTTCACTGCCAAAATCCTGAAGTATCTGTTTAAGCACAGTGGATGATGTCTCAACAGATGTGGAGGAAGGCATGGACGAGTGACTGCTTTCATGATTCCATTTTTTTCCCCCTCAACTAGAAACAAGATAAGCTGAGAGGAAACAAAACAGCTTGTCGATAACTTTGCTGATTATATGCAGTCGTTTCCTCACTTCATTTCTTCTCATTTACCCAGCTCATCAGCCAGCCATCCAACCAGTTATCCAGCTCATCAGCCAGCCATCCAACCAGTTATCCAGCTCATCAGCCAGCCATCCATCCAGTTATCCAGCTCATCAGCCAGCCATCCATCCAGTTATCCAGCTCATCAGCCAGCCATCCAACCAGTTATCCAGCTCATCAGCCAGCCATCCAACCAGTTATCCAGCTCATCAGCCAGCCATCCAACCAGTTATCCAGCTCATCAGCCAGCCATCCAACCAGTTATCCAGCCATCCATCCAGTTATCCAGCTCATCAGCCAGCCATCCATCCAGTTATCCAGCCATCCATCCAGTTATCCAGCTCATCAGCCAGCCATCCATCCAGTTATCCAGCTCATCAGCCAGCCATCCATCCAGTTATCCAGCTCATCAGCCAGCCATCCAACCAGTTATCCAGCAATCCATCCAGCTATCCAGCTCATCAGCCAGCCATCCATCCAGTTATCCAGCCATCCATCCAGTTATCCAGCTCATCAGCCAGTCATCCAGTTATCCAGCTCATCAGCCAGCCATCCATCCAGTTATCCAGCTCATCAGCCAGCCATCCAACCAGTTATCCAGCCATCCATCCAGCTATCCAGCTCATCAGCCAGCCATCCATCCAGTTATCCAGCCATCCATCCAGTTATCCAGCTCATCAGCCAGCCATCCATCCAGTTATCCAGCTCATCAGCCAGCCATCCATCCAGTTATCCAGCTCATCAGCCAGCCATCCATCCAGCCATCCATCCAGTTATCCAGCTCATCAGCCAGCCATCCATCCAGTTATCCAGCTCATCAGCCAGCCATCCATCCAGTTATCCAGCTCATCAGCCAGCCATCCATCCAGTTATCCAGCTCATCAGCCAGCCATCCATCCAGTTATCCAGCCATCCATCCAGTTATCCAGCTCATCAGCCAGCCATCCATCCAGTTATCCAGCTATACATCCAGTTATCCAGCTCATCAGCCAGCCATCCAACCAGTTATCCAGCCATCCATCCAGTTATCCAGCTCATCAGCCAGCCATCCATCCAGTTACCCAGATCATCAGCCAGCCATCCATCCAGTTATCCAGCTCATCAGCCAGCCATCCATCCAGTTACCCAGATCATCAGCCAGCCATCCATCCAGTTATCCAGTCCATCAGCCAGCCATCCATCCAGTTACCCAGTCAGTCAGCCAGCATTCCATCCAGTTACCCAGATCATCAGCCAGCCATCCATCCAGTTATCCAGCTCATCAGCCAGCCATCCATCCAGTTACCCAGATCATCAGCCAGCCATCCAACCAGTTATCCAGTCCATCAGCCAGCCATCCATCCAGTTACCCAGTCAGTCAGAAAGCATTCCATCCAGTTACCCTGCTCATCAGCCAGCCATCCATCCAGTTATCCAGCTCATCAGCCAGCCATCCATCCATCCAGTTATCCAGCTCATCAGCCAGCCATCCATCCAGTTATCCAGCTCATCAGCCAGCCATCCATCCAGTTATCCAGCTCATCAGCCAGCCATCCAACCAGTTATCCAGCTCATCAGCCAGCCATCCAACCAGTTATCCAGCTCATCAGCCAGCCATCCAACCAGTTATCCAGCCATCCATCCAGTTATCCAGCTCATCAGCCAGCCATCCATCCATCCAGTTATCCAGCTCATCAGCCAGCCATCCAACCAGTTATCCAGCTCATCAGCCAGCCATCCAACCAGTTATCCAGCTCATCAGCCAGCCATCCAACCAGTTATCCAGCCATCCATCCAGTTATCCAGCTCATCAGCCAGCCATCCATCCAGTTATCCAGCCATCCATCCAGTTATCCAGCTCATCAGCCAGCCATCCAACCAGTTATCCAGCTCATCAGCCAGCCATCCAACCAGTTATCCAGCTCATCAGCCAGCCATCCATCCATCCAGTTATCCAGCTCATCAGCCAGCCATCCAACCAGTTATCCAGCTCATCAGCCAGCCATCCAACCAGTTATCCAGCTCATCAGCCAGCCATCCAACCAGTTATCCAGCCATCCATCCAGTTATCCAGCTCATCAGCCAGCCATCCATCCAGTTATCCAGCCAGCCATCCAGTTATCCAGCTCATCAGCCAGCCATCCAACCAGTTATCCAGCTCATCAGCCAGCCATCCAACCAGTTATCCAGCCATCCATCCAGTTATCCAGCTCATCAGCCAGCCATCCATCCAGTTATCCTGCCATCCATCCAGTTATCCAGCTCATCAGCCAGCCATCCATCCAGTTATCCAGCTCATCAGCCAGCCATCCATCCAGTTATCCAGCTCATCAGCCAGCCATCCAACCAGTTATCCATCCATCCATCCAGCTATCCAGCTCATCAGCCAGCCATCCATCCAGTTATCCAGCCATCCATCCAGTTATCCAGCTCATCAGCCAGCCATCCAACCAGTTATCCAGCCATCCATCCAGTTATCCAGCTCATCAGCCAGCCATCCATCCAGCCATCCATCCAGTTATCCAGCTCATCAGCCAGCCATCCATCCAGTTATCCAGCTCATCAGCCAGCCATCCATCCAGTTATCCAGCTCATCAGCCAGCCATCCATCCAGTTATCCAGCCATCCATCCAGTTATCCAGCTCATCAGCCAGCCATCCATCCAGCCATCCATCCAGTTATCCAGCTCATCAGCCAGCCATCCATTCAGTTATCCAGCTCATCAGCCAGCCATCCATCCAGTTATCCAGCTCACCAGCCAGCCATCCATCCAGTTATCCAGCCATCCATCCAGTTATCCAGCTCATCAGCCAGCCATCCATCCAGTTATCCAGCCATACATCCAGTTATCCAGCTCATCAGCCAGCCATCCAACCAGTTATCCAGCCATCCATCCAGTTATCCAGCTCATCAGCCAGCCATCCATCCAGTTACCTAGATCATCAGCCAGCCATCCATCCAGTTATCCAGCTCATCAGCCAGCCATCCATCCAGTTACCCAGATCATCAGCCAGCCATCCATCCAGTTATCCAGTCCATCAGCCAGCCATCCATCCAGTTACCCAGTCAGTCAGCCAGCATTCCATCCAGTTACCCAGTCAGTCAGCCAGCATTCCATCCAGTTACCCAGATCATCAGCCAGCCATCCATCCAGTTATCCAGCTCATCAGCCAGCCATCCATCCAGTTACCCAGATCATCAGCCAGCCATCCAACCAGTTATCCAGTCCGTCAGCCAGCCATCCATCCAGTTACCCAGTCAGTCAGCCAGCATTCCATCCAGTTACCCTGCTCATCAGCCAGCCATCCATCCAGTTATCCAGCTCATCAGCCAGCCAGCCATCCATCCAGTTATCCAGCTCATCAGCCAGCCATCCATCCATCCAGTTATCCAGCTCATCAGCCAGCCATCCATCCAGTTATCCAGTCCATCAGCCAGCCATCCAACCAGTTATCCAGCTCATCAGCCAGCCATCCATCCAGTTATCCAGTCAGTCAGCCAGCCATCCATCCAGTTACACAGCTCATCAGCCAGCCATCCATCCAGTTATCCAGTCCATCAGCCAGCCATCCATCCAGTTATCCAGTCCATCAGCCAGCCATCCATCCAGTTATCCAGTCCATCAGCCAGCCATCCATCCAGTTATCCAGTCAGTCAGTCAGCCAGCCATCCATCCATCCAGTTACCCTGCTCATCAGCCATCCATCCAGTTATCCAGCTCATCAGCCAGCCATCCATCCAGTTATCCAGCCAGTCATCCATCCAGTTATCCAGTCAGTCAGCCAGCCATCCATCCAGTTATCCAGCTCATCAGCCAGCCATCCATCCAGTTATCCAGCTCATGAGCCAGCCATCCATCCAGTTATCCAGCTCATGAGCCAGCCATACATCCAGTTATCCAGCTCATGAGCCAGCCATCCATCCAGTTATCCAGCTCATCATCCAGCCATCCATCCAGTTATCCAGCTCATCATCCAGCCATCCATCCAGTTATCCAGCTCATCATCCAGCCATCCATCCAGTTATCCAGCTCATCATCCAGCCATCCATCCAGTTATCCAGCTCATCATCCAGCCATCCATCCAGTTATCCAGCTCATCATCCAGCCATCCATCCAGTTATCCAGCTCATCATCCAGCCATCCATCCAGTTATCTAGCTCATCATTCAGCCATCCATCCAGTTACCCAGCTCATCAGCCAGCCATCCATCCAGTCATCCAGCTCATCAGCCAGCCATCAATCCAGTCATCCAGCCATCCATCCAGTTATCCAGTTCATCAGCCAGCCATCCATCCAGTTATCCAGCTCATCAGCCAGCCATCCAGTTATCCAGCTCATCAGCCAGCCATCCATCCAGTTATCCAGTCAGTCAGTCAGTCAGCGAGCCAGCCAATTCATCCATCAGTCCGTCAGACAGCCAGTCAGTCAGTCCATCCATCCAGTCTGTCAGTCACACAGTCAGTCAGTCAGCAAGCCAGTTAGCCAAACAGTCATCCGGCAATCAGTCAGTCAAACAGTCATCCAGCAAGCCAGTCCGTAAAACAGTCAGTCAGTCAGCAAGCCAGCCAGCCAGCCAGCCAGTCAGTTCATCCATCAGTCCGTCAGACAGCCAGTCAGTCAGTCCATCCATCAGACAGACAGCCAGTCAGTCAGTCAGTCCATCCATCAGACAGCCAGCCAGTCAGTCCATCCATCATACAGCCAGCCAGTCAGTCCATCCATCAGACAGCCAGCCAGTCAGTCCGTCAGTGGTAGTATCGTCACCTGGATGCAGCGCCCCATAGTCTCCTCTCCTTTAGACTTGGCTGTGGCCAGCTGCTCTCTCAGGGCCACCCTTCTCATGTGGATTGACTGCAGGGCTTCCTGGAGGTCGAAGAAGCCCTCCTGACACAATAAAGAGACAATGAGGAACATTGAGACCACAGTCCAGATGAGCCCCTCTTTTCTACTCTAGGGGAGAGTGGGGTAAGTTGAGACACCCTTGTTTCTAGGAAACCATACACAACATTTATCATTTGACCAAATTTGACCAATTCACAGAGTCTGTGAGGGAAGAAAACAACATGCAAAGTGGTAACAAAGTTAGGTCCAAGTTCAATGAATGTATTGTCTAAGATTTACTGATGCTTGTATCTAAACCAAAGTTGATCACTTGAAGATTGTTCTATACATCAGTTGGGGTCTCTACTAGCTTCAATATGAGGTCCTAACAGAACAAGACAATCATTTGTGCCGGGTGTGATATTCCTCCTAAGTAGCTCGGGCTAATGTTCCTATCGACTCAGTAAGGCCAGCAGGCTAATGTTCCTATCGACTCAGTAAGGCCAGCAGGCTAATGTTCCTATCGACTCAGTAAGGCCAGCAGGCTAATGTTCCTATCGACTCAGTAAAGCCAGCAGGCTAATGTTCCTATCGACTCAGTAAGGCCAGCAGGCTAATGTTCCTATAGACCGAGTAAGGCCAGCAGGCTAATGTTCTTATCGACTCAGTAAGGCCAGCAGGCTAATGTTCCTATCGACTCAGTAAGGCCAGCAGGCTAATGTTCCTATCGACTCAGTAAAGCCAGCAGGCTAATGTTCCTATCGACTCAGTAAGGCCAGCAGGCTAATGTTCCTATAGACCGAGTAAGGCCAGCAGGCTAATGTTCTTATCGACTCAGTAAGGCCAGCAGGCTAATGTTCCTATCGACTCAGTAAGGCCAGCAGGCTAATGTTCCTATTGACTCAGTAAAGCCAGCAGGCTAATGTTCCTGTCGACCCAGTAAGGCCAGCAGGCTAATGTTCCTGTCGACCCAGTAAGGCCAGCAGGCTAATGTTCCTGTCGACCCAGTAAGGCCAGCAGGCTAATGTTCCTGTCGACCCAGTAAGGCCAGCAGGCTAATGTTCCTGTCGACCCAGTAAGGCCAGCAGGCTAATGTTCCTGTCGACCCAGTAAAGCCAGCAGGCTAATGTTCCTATCGACTCAGTAAGGCCAGCAGGCTAATGTTCCTGTCGACTCACTAAGGCCAGCAGGCTAATGTTCCTGTCGACTCAGTAAGGCCAGCAGGCTAATGTTCCTATCGACTCAGTAAAGCCAGCAGGCTGGTTTGTAACTTATGACAATTGTATTGTCAATGTAGTGTTGTATTCAAACGCCACTTTAAATGTGTACATGACACTGCAACAACATTTCCCCATGGGGACAATAAAGTCAGTAAGTAAACCTACCACCTGAGGTGGATCCTTCCTGCTGTACTGGGGTTAGTGAAGGTTGGACGAGGAAGGTTAACGCATGTCTGCTGGTCGATCAACCCTGAGCTAACCCTACCTTATGATGTGTCACTCCTTTACAGAACCCACAGAAGGTGTCCAGTCAGACTGTGTGTGTGTGTGTGTGTATATATGTGGGAGAGACAGAAGGAGAATTAAAGACCATATGACAGTGTGAGTATGTGTGCAGACAACTCAACTGTGCAAGTGTATGGGTGTGGGTGATTCAGAGAGCGCCCACATGGTGATGTCATCAGGCATATGGGTAGGCGCGACTGCACTCATTTGGGCATTTCTGTTGTTAGCGTCCACATGGGCGTGTGCCTGGCTCTTAATGGGAGGGTGGCAGCAGTGTGTATGTGTGGTATGGAGAGGACTGAAACAGCAGCAGGAAGGCAGGTGGGTGGGGATTCATTTTAGAACTGTCGGTCGTTAACTCCTTTGTTGTGGTAAATATGTAAAACTTCTCAAGAAGGACACACAGTCATGTACAGTCAAAAGAAAACCACCAGGTCGTGAGAACAATTGTCCCTTTAGCAAGAGAAAAGTGCCTCAAAATGAAAACAATTCCAAAAGTTGTTTTAAGGAAAATGTGTTTAATGTATGTAACAAACTGGGTCTTCAGTAGACTCCAATAAGTTACAGAAAACATATTTTCTATGAAAAGAATCCACTCCAAAACATTCATTCATTCATTCTGTTCCCCGTGCGGTGTTGGGTTACATGCAGGAAGACACATTTCAGTTAATTGCATTTAGTTGTACAACTGATTAGGTATTCCCCCTTTCCCTTCAAACAAATAACTCTGTATGTGTGTTCTACAAAGTTCTGCAATGTGACTGCCCCAAAGGATTGAGAAACAGGAGGAAGGAGATGGGGGAGTGTGTCTGCTACCTAGCTGGTCCCACCATGGCCCACCCCTGTACTGTGGAGGCGTGGAGTATGATCACTCACAGAGGTTTGGACCGCCAACAAACGAACCACTGGAGAGAGATGAATGAACAGCTGCCACAATCTCACATAGCTCACTACACAAAGCCACTCTTTACTCAACAGCTCAAAACAATTCAGAGGAGTTTCTGGGGAAACTCTTAACTCAACAGCTGCACTACACTGTGAGGAATGGAAATAGAGGCATTGACACACTGACAGACAAGGCCCTACTACGCAGCGTCTGACGCACTTCTAAAGACAAGGAGGGGATGCAAGGAGGTGTGTCAGTCGCTCAATGTGGATTCTTAGGGCGTGACTTAAGGTGCGGAGGAGGTGACCTGATTCGACAGAGAAAGTTTTTATTGCAGTGAACTTTGAGTGCTCACTTACATTATGACACCCAGTAGTCTTGAGGGACACGCCCCCCTCTCATTCGAGCCACGCCCACACAGCCAAGCTGGCTGACAGGCAGCTAAGTAAACATTAAGGCGCTGAACACACCCAGCCAGAACTGTCTGTCTGTCTGTCTGTTTGTGGGAATTAGATTGTTAATGGATTAACCCTTTTAATATACTAACACAACAAGTTGTTAGGAAACTGAAGATATAGGAATGAGCTTTAAATTATATATAGACAAACGTGGTGCTCATCAGTACATGCGGTGTGAGAGGAAAGAGATGAGCTCACCTCTGTTTTGATCATCTTGTGAGAAGGAAGTCAGCTTCTGTCACAATCATCGAGATCTACAGGAGATTGAGAGAGAGAACCAGAGAGTGTTTTAGGGGAGACCAGACAAGAAAGAGAGAGAGACCAGAGAGACAGAAACAAGCAAAGAAAGAGAACCAGTAGAGAGAGGGGGAGAGAAGAAACATAGAAAGAAAGAATAGACCAGAGAGAGAGAGGGAGAGGAGACAGAAACAAGAAAGAAGAAAAAGAAAGAAAGAAAGAAGACCAGAGAGAGAGAGGGAAGA